>NW_007578753.1:92920-118474 GCF_000690725.1 Stegastes partitus
AGGTCAGTTTTGTTCTGTTAACATCTTGTTCTGTTCTTGTAATTTTGAGTACTTATATTTTGTTGACCTCTTTTATAGATTTAGGTTTTGAAGTATTTGTCTGGGAAATAAAACCCTTATTTTTCTCCTTAAGTTCCTGTTTGCCTCATTTCCTCACTGCTTGGTCCCTGACAGTGACCATGCAAGTAAGATTTGGAAACAGAAGTCAGACGGTACAGGTTGGGTCAGTAAGAGGGGGCAACAGTTCAAAGCCACATTTGGCGGTTTCTCCACCTGTTTTTGTAGACAGTGATTTAAGGCTTTATAGATTACAGTTATGCCCCAAAATGGAAGTTACTCCCCTTGTTTCCAGGTGAGGTGGAGAACTTTTTGACATTCCCTCATACTATAATGGATCCATGGGTAGACTGACATTTCAGATCCTTTTGCAACATACCACATAGATGTAATGCCACATGGTTGATGTCTTTGTAATAGTTTTGGGATTTTCCTCAAAAAAAAAAAGTCATGCATTCCACATTACTTGTTACTTTAAAGACAAAAAGAAGTCAACTAGTGCATTACTGTAAAGATTTACTCCCTGTAGAAAGGCATTTGTTACACTTTTCATTTCAAAGACAGCAGAGAAGTTGGTGAAATATGGCTGGGATAATCCAGGTCGCTCTGGCAGTAGGTTCTACTACCTTTAAAAAAGTAAGTGTAGCTGATAGGTAGCTGTAATGTTGTTACTGTGCCTATAGACTGTATTCACCCTGCTTGTCACCCTCCAGATACAAGTGTTTTTACACTGCAGCCACTCACACGATCTCCATTTCACCGATGTCCAGCACTAGTCACTTTGATACTTATGCAATCACCTATTTTATCACCCATTTTATATTTTTCATTAAATGGCATGACTTCGTATAAATCTGTTTTCTATTTGACTTTTTTTGTAAGTTCTCGTCCAAAAATAGCAGTCAAGTTTCAATGTTGAAAACCAATACAAAGTGAAAACATCCTGGGGGCGGAGGTTAATGCTTTTTATAGGCTCTGTAAATAGTTAGCATGATTTAAAACATTTAGCATAATTTCCTCTGGCTTTTCGTTTCTGCCCTTTTGCCTCTTGCTGCTGGTGCTCAAGGTGATGATGGGGACAGGATGAATCTACATTGTGTTCTGTCCCATTTCGCTCAATCGAATGTTCTCTCTCTGGGCTACTGTGTCCTTCGTTGCGGGTGGAAAATACGTTTCCATGCATATGCGATCAACACCGTGTGTTCAGACAGGCTGTGACTCAGACTCTGACTAATAGTTATTCCAATTTCCTTCAAACATCCCAGTCTGGAACACTATGACAATGACACCCAAAAATATGTTTCTCCCTCTATCTTGTTTACTAGATTCGGTAGCATTTAGTTGAAGATGAGTCATTTGAAGCAGGTAGCCCAGTCTGACCTAGAAACATTTCGTCACATATGTATGTCAAGGTAAAATGACCTTAACCTGAATGTAAGTGGCAGTCAAGTGTACCTGATTTTTAATAGCACAGTTTTGATTTGTACCATTATTTTCAAGAGTGAATCAGTTGCCATCATCACACATGTGCAAAACCTCACAGATACCTCTATTCTGACTGAATACTTTCTATTTATGTTTACAATATATTATGTATATGGTACTCTTGTAATTTTTGCATTTTGAGCTCAATATATATTTATTTTCCGTCATAAGATGGAAGACACACACCAACCACATAACATGAATGTGTTAAATAGTTACAAGATAACATTTAAATACATGTGGCTCTTCCAGAAAGTGAAACAGAAACAGAAAAAAAAAATAAAAAAATACGGTACATGACCATGAGGATGATGATGATGAGTTTGTTTTTAATCGAGCCGGTGGCAGCTGTAATGCCTTCTATGCTCAGCAGGGGGCACACTTGTATCACAGAAGAAAAAGCAGCACTGGTTCATGATGCTGGTTTGTTTATTTAAAAAACAAACTTAAGAGATTCAACTTGTTTAGTTTTATTTTGTTTTGTTTGACTTACTATAATCTGTGGTGGCAAATCTTTCTACAAGGACCTCAGTTTGTAATTCTACAGTGTTACTGTTAGGGCCTGGTTGCAAAAAGGGACACTGCATATCTCCCAGTCTCCTTTGTAGGATGTGTTTATTTTTCCAAGGCTGGGAAAACCAGTGCACTGGGGACCCACAAGCATCATTTGAGAAATGCAAAGTCATTGTTGAACAGCATTTAAGTGCAATACCAGCTAAGTCAGATCCTGCATGAGCCCCTGACCTTTTCACCTCAGTCTATAGAAGGCCCCGCTTACAGTCAAAATATGATCACTATTTGTGACAATTTGTTTCTTCAGTTTTTATGGATTTTCATGTCTTGTTGTTGTGTCACGGTCACTTTGCATTTCACTGCCCACACTGTTCGAGCATTTGACAAATCAAAACTCTTGAATCCTAAATCAAGTCTTTGAGATTAAACAAATAGTTCAACATTTCGGGAAACACTGAGAGAAGATTCATATCGCTCCCATGTCTGTCCAAACAATATACAGCCACAGCTAGCAGCCAGCTTGGTATAAACACTGGGAACATCCGGAAACAGCTAGCCTGTCCAAAGATGGAAGAATCATCTCCTAGCAATGCTCATGGATTAACATAAATCTCTTGTTTAAACATTAGGACGTTACTTTCTTCCAACTGTGAAATGGTGACTTGTCTCAAGATGTGTCTTTAGGGGATTTAAAGCACATTTTGGAAATGTTTACAAAAACACAGGAAGTGAATAAACTAGGCTGTGAAGAAGGTGGCGGTATAGGCAACAATGTGCATGGCCCTAATAAACGGAATAATTTTTTTGGATTGGGAGAGTTTTAATTATTCTTTCATGTCAGCTGGCATTGGATGGATGGATGTTTTATGCTTTTCTTTTCTTTTTTTTCCTCTTTTTTTTGTTGTTGTTGAAAAAGCTGACAACCACTTAAACCCAGCGTTAAAACTCCATGAAACTGAGAGTTGTTCTTGTGTTAGTTTTTTCCCCACAAAATCTATGGTTTCCATTAACCTTTTCTGACTTTAAAGATGAAACACAACTACTTTCACACTTCAATTTTTTTATGCATGACACCAACAAAGTGATTATTCATGAGCATTAGCAAGAGAAGTAGTCGAATTTTCTCACCTTCAGACAGAGCCATGCAAGCTGTTTTCAGTCTCTATGCTAAGCTAAGCTAACAGGCTGCTAGCTGGAGCCCTGTAGTTACGGAACAGACATGACAATCAATCTTCTCCTTTAACGTTCTGCTGAATGCAAACATATAAGTGTATTTATCAGAAATGTTGATCTATTGCACAATTATTGTTGTTTCATTTAATTTACAAGTAGGTTTTTTCTTCCAGTTTTGGAACAATGGTTTGGTTCCACAGGTTTAGACAAATAAGCAACCTGCCATGAGTCACAACACAGTGACTAGCAGTTTACCTGCCAACACTTTCCAATATTTTGTTTTCCTTGTTATCTAAATTTCCACTATTTTTATTTCCATACATGGAAAAAAGATAGCCAAGCAGAAGACAAAGGACGCATCCTGGAGTGGTCATGCTGCCCGAGTGTGTGTAAATATGTGCAATGGTGTGAATAAGTAAACAACAGACAGTCGTATTCATGCCGCTCGCTGACAGAAGCCCTCATATGACTTTGCGAGGGCCATCTGTTGCACCGGTTGCTCTCCATGTCATTAACCCTGCCTGAGGGCACCATAACCCCGATGGCTCTCCCGTAGTGGTCACTTTGCGTTTATGTCTAATTGTGTTCGCTCATCCTCCACCAGTTGCCAAGCAGTCCACTTTATCGGCCTAAAGTGACCAGGATCCCCAAACAAAGCCATGTGGTGTGTGTGCGTTAGTGTGTGTGTGTAGAAATGCTGGTTTCTTAGGCTTCAGTGTGTCAAGAAGGGTGTTGTGCTTTCTGGAAAATCCTAGTAACGGTGCACACTCATCACTAATTATGTATACATAACAGCCTACCTGTGCTATTTTAAAGGATCCTTGTTCTCAGAAAGCCTGGGGCAGTAACACTTCATGCAATATCGCCAGATAAAGCTCTGGGTAACTTCTAGGATGAGACAGCGTGAGGAGGAGTGTGGCGTTATTACACATGTTGTCTGGGTTTTATTGTTTCGATCTGTCTGTCTCCAATTGAGTCACTAGGCTTTCTTGTGATGACTCAGTGAGGTCAGCAGCAAAATTACCATCCTATAGATTTTACAGTAATAACAGATAATACATCCCTTAAGGATAAATAACACAGATGCTCAGGGTCATCTTCACTGTTGTCTGCATGTGCCTGTGTAGTTTTTATCTTTCGTCTTTTCTTAACACTGTCTGTAAGGCAGGTTTTATGTTGGATCACAACATGTAAGAGGATGGACGTAGTGCATAAAGCCCATTTAACTAAATCCATACATTTTAAGTTTTTAATCTTTTAAATACTTGTGTAAGATGTGTTTTTAAGGTGTTGCCTTATCTTATGCTTCCATGTTTCTTAAATTACAGACTTGTGATTACGTTATGTAATAGATTGGATTGTACTACTCTAAACTGGACTGTTGAACAGAACTAGGTAGACTTAAATGAATTACATTAAATCAGACCATACTTGACCAGCCTGGATTTGGTGTACCTGAATCTAGCTGGACAGGAATGGATTCGATTTGACCAGACTTGATTCAATGGGATTTGACTTTTGGACTGGGCTGGACTACATACACTGGAACATATTGTACAAATGTAAGCTGGAAGGGACTGAACTGCATCGGACTACAGGTGTTTGGATTGTACTAGACTGGACTGGGTTAGAACGGATTGCCCAGGCTAACTAGAGTAAAATAGTTTGACTGGATTGAATTGGACATATTGAAGTGTTGGGTGCACGAGCTTGGCCTTGATTAGACTGAAATTAATTGGATTGGACCCCTTTGGGTTTGATAGGAGTAGACTGGAGTGGACAATATTAGATAAGATGAGACAAAACTGAACCAAACTGATTTGGGTAATATTGAATTTTTCTGTAATTAAGTGGAATGGATTGAATGAATAAAACGGAATCAAATAAAAAGAAGTACACAAGATTGGACTCAAATAGAATACAATGAACCTGAACTAGATGGGACTGGGATAGGCTGGAATTATTTGGACTGGTTTGGATTGTCGCTTGATTTGACTGGACTGAGTTAAATCAATTCAGATTGCGTAAATTGGGATAAAATGCTCAGAGTTGAAAGGAAGTGGAATGGACTCTGCTGGGCTGGGATGTATCATGAATTAACCTAGACTGATTTAGATTGGATACAGGATGACTGAGAATCTTCACAGACACAATCATTGGTCCAGATTGTGTCTGTGAAGATTCTCAGTCATCCAGGTCATGGTTAGTCTGGTAGATTAATCGTAGCAACTGGACTTGCTTGAGTTTGTTGAAACATTTTCAACAAAGTCAAGCAAGTCCAGTTGCTACGATTAATCTACCAGGATGACCAATGATTGTATATAAAAGATGGATGTAGTAATGTCATGCATTGGTTTGCAGACGACTGCTTTGAAGCAATTTGGCTATTGCCATTTTGGACTTTTGAAACATGACATAATGGGCAACGGGTGGATCTGTCTGAGAACTCGAGGACACTATACATGAGGATCCAGTCAATTACAAGATCGCCCCGCCCTAAAACATACAACAATGCTTTATGATGTATTTTCTTCTAAATGGTACCATCATTTATGAAAGGAACACAATGCTGTATTCAAAAAACTTCGAAATGAGAGATTGGGAGAATAAACTTTTTAGGAAAATGCTTACTCACCTAAGATTTAAGAAGTAGTGTCAGTTTCATTTGCCATCTTTTTACAACCAGTGCTGCTTGCTGTTAAAGAGACTGGCAGTTTAAGTCACTTCTTCCTAAAGGCTGCATCCATCTCTTACAGACAGTCTGTGAGGTTGATTGGAGCCAGGTCAACTTGTATTACATAACAGAGGTCTCCACTTGATCAAATTGCTCTGTATTGTCTGAAGATAATGGAGGGGGATGAGACAGCGAATTCATCTCTCACTTATACAGTGTAGCACTCTTCTGGACCTTGTGACGTCACAGTGCGTCTACGAACAACTTCATTTAAACATCCTGAAAATGAACACATCCTAAATCTTTTTTTCTTTTAAGTATATTGTTTGGGCTTTTTGGCTTTATTTTAGAGCAGTAGAGAGAGACATGAAAGGGGGAAGAAGAATGCAGCAATGGGTCGTGAGCAGGAGTCGAACCCACGACCGCTGCACCGGGGAACTAGAGCCCCTGTTCATGGGTCACCCGCTCAACTAGGTGAGCCATAGGGGCGCCATCCTAAATCTTTTTTTCTTTTTAAATATATTGTTTGGGCTTTTTGGCTTTATTTTAGAGCAGTAGAGAGAGACAGGAAAGGGGGAAGAAGAATGGGGAGAGACCTGCAGCAATGGGTAGTGAGCAGGAGTCGAACCCACGACCGCTGCACCGGGGAACTAAAGACCCTGTTCATGGGTCGCCCGCTCAACTAGGTGAGCCAGGGGGGCGCCATCCTCAATCTTTTGAACCGATGTGTGACTGAGCTGGCAGCATGGTGTCATTCACAGGAGCAACAGTTTGTGCACATCCACGTGCAGTTTGTTATGGAGACGACAAGCCTTCAACCTATGCAGTCCCATTAAGATAAGCCTCCTCTCCATTCAGCCGGAGAACATCAACAAACAGCGAGGAAAACCTCCTGCTGCGACGCACACTCTGCTCGGTTTGTTTACTTTTCTGTGGAGTAGTCAGGATGGGCCACGTGCATCCACTGTATTGTATGCTGTCAACGACAGAATCCACTCTGGCTGACATTCACCTGATAAAATGAGACAGTAAATGAAGAGGGCTGGTGGTGGGGGGGGAGGGCGGCAGTGAATGCTACACAACGAATAGTCAAAGTGAAATAATGTGGAGGAGGTATGGTGGTCTTTGTTTGTTGCTAATGAATTCAGAAGGACAGCTAGGAGGTCAGGCATGCATGGAGAGCAAGGTGAACGGTAACCATGCAGACAAGAGGAAAACATGTGATGGCAAACAACAGTTCCCTCCTCCCAACCTCTGTCTCTGTCCATGTGACAATGAAGCACTGATAACACAAAACACACAAATGATGTAAGAGTAGGAACCTTACAACTGCTACATTGACTGCACGCAACCCATTCAAAAATGGAAAGAAGTCAAAGGTAGTACTACACAATTGAGATCAGGGCTGAAATGGTAATGTGGTAGAGAATAGTAAAGCCAATGAAAAGAAAAACTCTATATGCTGCAAGTTATGTAATAGGAATGGTTACATTTGTGTTGCTTATTGATCCAGTAGGAATATCGCCAACTGGATGTCGGTTTTGAGCCCTTTCAAGTGCTGGATGTTCCTCCGTCAAGGTTCTCTCTTGTGCTTCTATCTACTTCTTCCCTTTCTATTTCTTCTTCTTCATCTTCTTTGTCTTTTCCGGCAACAGGACTGTCTTTGTTATGCTGGGTAGACTTTTTATAGTTGCTCTATTGATTCTTTTGACAAGAACTTCTGTTGGAGACACAGCCAGAGGAGGGTGAAGTTTCAGGACCAGAGTTGAAGGCGTACATTTCTAGGATCCTTGTTTTTCAAAGTACTACTTGGATGGAATGCAGTTTTATGGGTGTAATAAACCTTTAAAACAAATCAACGTTAAGTAGAAAGTAGTATTTGGGTGGAATAAACCTTTAGAATGCTTAGTTACCAAAATGAAAGTACTGTTTGGGGGGAATAAAGCCTTAAAGCTAGAAGTACTTGGCCAGAATGTTGTATTTGGGGTGAAGCAAACCTTTACAACCATCAGTCGTTAAACAGAAAGTACTATTTGGGGGGGTAATGTTTTTAAATTAAAAGTACTTGGACAGAATGTGGCATTTTGGGTGGACTAAACCTTTAAAACCAACCAAAATTCAATGCTGCAACTGCGCTCCCCTCCACTGCAGAATCACAGTTTGCTAACCATTAATCAAGTCTTAACTTTAATGGGAGATTTTGGGTGGCATACAGAATTGCACAGTGAACAAAACTTCTCAGGAACCAGTCTAAAGGCTTGTAGTGTTTAGAAGCTGAGGCCAAAAACTTGTCTGTTACTACTTGAAAGATGTAGACGTACATTTGGGAGACTCTGATGCATCCGCTAAAAATAGCTGGTGCTAGAAGTTTGGGGGCAGTACACTATTCACAGGGTCTGAAATCTAGACCGTGCTCATTTACTGGAGTTTTACAGTTAACGCACACTCAGTGAAAGTAAATAAAAGCTAGGGTGTTTACTTCATTTCAGCCTCTGCAGTGTTTACTTGGTTTCCAATTAGTGGGAATATAACAAGTTTATTGTGTGCATGTATGTTGTTTTAGTTTTCAATGTAGCTAGCTGACATGAGTATAAAGTAAGACTAACATAAATAACAAGTGTGATATTACATGACGTCACTGATCCCAAGCCAACAACCGCCACATTAGCCTACTTTTCCACAACACCTAAGCAATAATATACAGTGTTGATTGTCCCTATGATCACACTTTTCCTGGGTTTGGGTTTCACTTTTTTCATCTTGTTATTCTGTACAGATGAAAACTTGTGAATAGCAGTTAGAAGAATTGTTATTCCTCTTCTGTCTCTGAAATGTGCCACAGAGCCTGTTGTCACCTCCAATAATGGTATCTTCACGTCGCCCGTCTCTCCACATTTCACAGATATATGTTTTTTTTCTGTATTCCTATTGAGTGATTGTGTTTGCTGTAGCGTTAGGCTGCTCGTTGCAGGGTCGTTTTTTCTTTTCCTTTCTACAAATGATAATCCTAAATCCTTGACCAATGTTGTTTGCTTCATTGTGGTAACTGCACGGCGCTTGTTGACGTAATCATTATGCCCGCATTATCAGGGAAGTGCAAAGATTCTCTTTTGTATGCTTTACTCATAAATGTGTCAATTGAGCTGGATATGAGGTGCCTGGTGCACATTTTTCTGATGCTAGTTTCCAGAGAGGTAGAAGAGAAGTGCTCTCCTGTAAATCTCTGTTTTAAAAAAGAGATGTCAGCTGAACTGCAACTGATGTAATGTAACTCTTTGAATTAGAATTTTTGAAGGGTTTTTTTTTAAATGTGGAAAAACTTTCCCGGGACAAAGGCCTCTGCAGTTCTAACTGAAAGTAGGAGAATCCCAGTATTAACGCTCCTTTTTGGCACTTTAAGAGTCACTGAGGTCACATTCGAGTCATAAGACCAACCAACCATCATATTAATTGTCAGGGTGTCTGGGAAGGGATCTCAAAACTGCATTGTAAGTAGCTGATAAGTGATGATAGGCACCTCCTCTGTTGGTCCTTTTCTAAACGCTTAGCTATACACTGACATGGCTCACTGAGATGTCTTCACAGTCCCTTCCCAGAGCTGCTCAATGTAAAGGCATGCATTTGCAGACGGCTACGCGACAGAAAATAGAACAAATACAGGAAGTGAGACTGATTTTGGATGGCTTTCTTTGGGGTAGAGGTGGAGTTGAGGAAAGGGGTCTCAGAGGATCTTTTAAACTGCTAGACACACGTGTGGCTTAAATAATTCCATTCTGCTTAAACTCTAACTGAAATCAAACACCCCTTCTCGTCCTGCCGACTGGACTTTTATAACGCGCTGTGTCTGAGGTGCTTATCGTCAACATCTATATGGGCAACTGGCCTCAAAATGTACTAAAATTTGGCTTGTGGCTGCCATAAATGTGACTGCTGCCAGGATCCATCTCAGGCAGTCTGACTAAATATGGTAAATGTGTGCTATATATGTTCATGTTTCTAACAACAGTGATCACCAGGTACAGAACAAAAGGCCAATCTAAATGTACAGCCAACAAGACTGACAAAAAATAACGTTTTTCAGGTGGCCCACTGTGTCAAGACATTTTTTTATCATTCCTGCAGGGGGTTGACGTATCAGTGAGGCTGAAAATGACTCAGAGAAAAGACAACAGTGAATACTGTAGATTTAATCATTTTTCATTTCATTTTATTTTTCTGAAGCTTTGTGATGAGAATAAAGTTCCCTGATAGTTCCTTTCGTGCTCAAGCAATAATAAAGCTTTGACCTGCACCAAGATTACATGTAATTACGGTGTGTTAGGATGCTGCTGGCAGGAAAGGTAGTCATATTGTTTTGATGCCATTTTTATCTTACACCATTTCTGTTACTATTTTCTTCCTTGAAACACATTGTTGTCGTGACCCAGATCTGCTGTTAGAATTTGTCGTCTTTTGTTTTGTTCAGAAAACTCATATTCCTCTTTATCATCCAGACTGCTACCTATAGGAGAACTCTTCAGGTTGGTACCTCTAAATGCTTACACAAAACTATATAGATATATAATGGCTGCTCAATTGACTGCAATGACATTTTGTACAGTAGTTTTGGTGCCCAGAGGATGAATCCTAATGTCTGTGGTGATTCCAAATTTAATTCTATAGTGCTCCTTATTCGTTCCAAACGTCTTGATAACTGCCAGAAGAATTATTAGGCATTTAGGATCCCATTAGAGTGACTTTTCGGTTTAGTCACCACTTTTCAACATGTACTGTGAATATAAAATGTGTCTACCAAAGAATGAATGACATCCCCATCAAACTCAGCTTTGTTTTAGATTTAGTGCTCATTAGCAATTATCAGCATGGTAACATAGGAAATTAAGGTAGTAAACAACTGGAACATTAAACACTGAGAGCCATAAAAAGTCATAAATGTGATGTCTTTCTCAGCTTGTGTGCCAAAACTTTATGAAACTAAAGGTAATCTACTGAAGTTTGCGTCCCAAATTCTGAGATATCTGCTAAACTACACAGTGCACGTTTTTTCAAAACCTCTCATTAGCTATTATCTCATCTATCTGCTGCTGCATTTTAATGACTGAATACATATATATAAATAGAGAACAATATTAGACTGTCTACTGCAAAACTACACCCCTAACCTTTAAAGTGGTACCATCGAGGAAACCTTTGATTCAGGCCTGGATTTTCAGTCTTTGGCACAGTTGCAAAATGTCAGTGGTATTTAGAATGAGGGTGTGTTACTTAGGGAACAGCAGCCAGACGTTCTGGTTTCACTCCTAAATATCAACATGTTAATTATCATTGTTGGCATGCTGACCTTAGCATTCGGCTCAAAGCGATGCCGTGTACAGCCTGGTGGAGCTGCCAAAGAGGCTGCAGACACGTAGTCTTGTGAAGTACAAACATACAGAAGAGAGCACAGATGATTTTACTCTTTCAAATACCTCTGCGGTCCTTCTTTCCACAAGCCTTCATTTTTGCTCATTTAATGGAATCTAATTTTTAGCCATCTTAACTAACAGATGTAAGATTTACCTTCAAATGATGACAAGCTCTTACTTGAGCATTTAAATTACAATCGTGGTGCTTTGGGATATTCTTTGGACTATCTGTACGGTTTGAATCACGCAAAACAGATCAACTCAATGCAGGTTTTTACCAGACTGATGATTAGACATTCACCCTGAATCACAGCTTTGAATCATGTCACTTCTGAACACTTTAATATAACATATCACTGGACGATTTATTGTTTCCCAGCAGAAGGAGCCAGAGCTGCAGCGTCCTCTTTACGAAACTCATTGTTATAAAACCAAACCCTAATTCTTACGGATCTCACGACTCAGCAGCTAAACTTAGACGCGGACAGTCAAAGGATCCTGTAAGTCGTACAGTCATGCACAGGTAAGTTACTCACAATGCTGCTAAAGTTAGGTCGAGACGTAACTTCGGGACAGTGTTAAAATCGCCAGTGAGTCACAGGCTGGAATGAGCAGCAGTTTCCACACCGCATGCAAACTAGAGTCTCAACAGCCTGGGTTACATAAAAGTCCCCCCGGGGGCCGTTTACTTCAGAAATAAACTCTGGATGAATTCCCAGAGGAGCATATGGGAAGTTGTCCCACATCGATATAAACAGTGTCTGTTCAAGCGTATTGAAAGTGGTTTAACTGGTAAAGATTTAAAAGTCTTCCTGAGAAAAATATTTACGTTTTCAGACAGAAATTCTGATGAACTTTCGAGCCAAAGAAGAAATGTCAATATCCTCTGAGAGGTGCAAAGTTCCAATGTTTTCCTGCAACTACTTAATTTTTATGTTGTTTTCATGCTGATTAAAATCAACCCCCGAATATTGCTTTAATAGCACCAACTATGCAAATAAGCACAGGAGGCTTGTTTTCAATACACTTTGGAATGTTAATGGAAGTTATGAGGTTTGTGTTAGCTTTAGATTAGTCACACTGATTCTGGGAAAATGACATAACATTGGTCACTGCTGTACAAAACCTCCTTCATGAGCGGTCCAAACATAGAGAGCTGATGTGAAACTGGAACTTCTGTGCTAACGTCTGTAATCTTTTCAATAGCATAGCATTTTTGGCTTGGCAGGCTGGCAGGCTAGCAGCCTAGCGTAAGTTGCAGTGACTCCATACGTGACAAGTTTAGTGGGCAATGTTCCAAAAAGAGAAGAGGAAAACTTCAAGGAATTGGTTAAAAGTCTGCTATAACATAAGCTACAAACACTGTGTGCATGGCTAACTAGCTTGATATGTTAGCATAGCCTCATTCCCATAGACTGTATAAAAGATGGACGTAGCTGCCGTGACGTCACCCGTTGGTTCCTGCACTGAGAAAATGAAGCCAGGGTTTTGCTACTTCCTGGTTGACATCTTGGATTTTTGGAGCCAGTGACGCAAAAACCATCGCAGGGGGGCGGAGCCATAGGAGCAGCGATTGGTCAGACGGATTGAGAGGCGGGCCCTCTCTGCCCGCCCACATTTACCGCCTTCTGCTGGCTTCGTCTGAATCGTCGCTGCCGACTGTCAATCAAGCCAGCCACGCCCCTTGCCCCTCAAAATTTTGACGATTTTTAAATAATTCAGTATTGATTTATTTTCAGATTGGCCACCTGATCTCTGAATTTGACCATGAAAACTACTAAGAAACAAATCCTGATCTGTAGGAATGCGGTATTTCGTGATCTGTGATCACTTCTTTTCCAATTCATTTCTATGGGAGCCAGGGCTTTTTGGAGCCAGCAGCTGGTGGACGCAGGTTTTTGACACTTCCGGGTTTGGGTCCATCTTTTATACAGTCTATGCTCATTCCAAGCAGCTAGTCATTTGCTAGCTCCATTATTTGCACCACCAAATATGTGTCAGAAATGAATCTTCAAAACCTCATTTGATTAACTTTTGTGTTCGAATGAACAAAAAAAATATACAATCCATTCATAGTTCTACTTAAAAACTGCGCTATAACATTAGCATTAACAAGCTCTTTGCTGTTCTTCCGTCCATGTCTTTGACATTATAACATTATTCATCGACTCCTGAGGATGCAGTCTTTTGCATCCAATATTTAACTGTAGCCTGTTTTTTTTTTAAGCACACTATATCCATCATGTGCACATTTAAGACCCGCTTACAGTGTTCTTGTTTTTATATAGAGTTAGCAGATACAAAAAATTTGTTGGTTGATTTTGTCAATGAAAACTACAATTAAACATTAGTTTTGGTGTTTTTTTCAATGAAAACAAAACTAAATAAGAATTAGTATTCCATAATGAGAACAATGAAGACATATTTTACATTTTTCATCGATGAAAAAAACTAAACACGGGGCAAAACAAATGAATGGATTCGTGAAGTAACTGAAAAAGAGTCTTGGATGAGAAGTTAATGCCAAAAACTTGAAAAAGAGAAGCCCTGTTGTTTTCTTCTGAAGCTCTTGAATCCACACAGTAATACACTTAAATACAAAATCTTATTTAGTGACCTGTAGCATCTGTGGTATTACAAACTGCAGCATTAGTAAAGATTTCCATCTCTTTTTTGGTAATTTTATCTGTTTGACCTGTTGTACTGCAATTATTTATAAGCTTCTTGTTTTCCGCAACATTAAGTGTCTTTTACTAATTTTAGCCAATGTTACGGGTTCTTGGAAAAAACTTTGTTAATGAACTGACTAATAAAACTGAAAACAAACAACAACAAAACAGTTGAGACGAATGATGAATACTTATGAAAGTTCACTTTATTCTAACACTGCTAATGTAACAAAGGTGATGTGATAATGTGACTTTCAGCCAGATAACTTTTACGTTCCTGTCAAAAGGAATGAGTCAATTCCAGGAATAATAACTGTGTTTTATCTTCCTCTAGGTGTTCACTGAGGAAACAGAGTCCGTTAATGAGAAAGTGAGTCATCTTCAGAAGGATGTGTTTGTGTTTCGGTGGCGCGGTAGCTACGGTAATGATAACGCCACTGCTTTAGGTGATCAGAAGCGATGGAGAGTCAGTCATGGTTCTGAGCAGAGCGGAAAGGGAGTTCAGCTTCCTGACAGCCTGGTGGATGAAGCCGTCCTTCAGTCTGCTGGTCCTGGCCTGGAGACTTGGCAGTCTCCTCCCTGATGGCAGCAGAAGAAAATGCCGTGAGTCGTGTTGGTGGGGTCATCTCCAATATGGAGGGCTTTGCGGGTCACATGGGTGTTATGAACGTCCCCGAAGGGAGGGGTGAGAGGTACCAACCATCTTCTCAGCTGCTCTCACTATGTGCTGGAAGGTCTTTCTGCAGGAAACCACACAGTGATGCAGCTGGTCAGAACACTCTCGATGGTGCCTCTGTAAAAGGTGCACATGATGGGGGACGGTGGCTCTGGCTCTTCTCTGTTTGGTGTAACCAAAACCCTATTCAGGACTTTTGGGGTCTTTTGAACCCCAGGCCATTTGGTTTAGGTGACACATCGTTTTAAAAAATTTTTTTTTAAGATTTCTTTTTAATATTAACCCTCTTATTACTTTTAAATTTACAGACATCTTTTATCCTTGGGTTCAATTTGACTTCACCAATTTAAACCTCCAGAAAATATCATTATTAAAATTGCTACCCAATTTAAGTGTCAATAGCCCTTTAAATAAAACTGAAAATATTCTGTCAATCACTTATTTAGAGATGTCAAACATTGAATGTGGTCAAATTGACCCCAAAGATATTAGGAGGGTTAAAAGAGTCATGCAATTGGAACCAAAAATACGTCAACTTATCAGAAAATTGATTTAGCATAGTAGTAGTAACAGTAGTAGTAGTAGTAGTAGTAGTAACAGTCTATAATGAACACCAACAAATATTTTGCACATGTTCTTTCTTGGGGTCTAATGGATCCCGAAAGACCTACCTTACCTGTACTGCTGATGAAATCTTGAAATATGCAAAGTGCAAAAGTAAATCTGCTTAAAATGTACCATTTTCAATGAAACTCATTCACCAGTAAACAGAAGAAAAGAAAAAAACGCTGGAACTTTACTTTTAAAGATTCTTGTTCTTCCTTTGCAGGCAAGGTACAGTATGTGTACGTGTGAAGCAGAATGTTGCTGAACTGTACAAACTGTGTTATCTAACATCCATACAATAAATAACAGCTGAACAGAGCGTCTGCTGAACAAGTCCCACCTCGGGGTGCACGTCTGAACTCGCAAGCGGTGGATTGTATGCAGTTAGCGAAGGTGTCTGGCAGATGCCGTGAATCACCTCTGACAGATAATATGGCTGCAGCTGTCTGGTACTGATACAGTGTTAGCTGTCTTCTCCAAACTTCCTGCCTTGATCGCGCCGCGGGTGTAAATATAGACAGTTGTCATGGCAACACCTGTGCAGGTGGCTGGCAACGTCCAATTCTGTCAATCTGTCAGCCCCACTAGTGGAGACATGGGATTATTAAGACTGAAGGTGTGCTTTTATGTGTCCGCCTGGTCTATATTGAGATTTTCTTAAGAGTTAGAAACTTCTCCTCCTCTCTCGTTATCGTCTTTGTCCTCTCCTCCCCTGTCCTCCTCCTGAGCCGTTTCTGTGTGCACTTGTAGGCAGAAATGAATAGCAGTTTCCAGGCAAATGGGCGATTACACATAAAACCCGGCGAGTTAATTAAGTGGTATTCGAATTAACTTCAGCACAATTGTACGGCTCTATTTTGATAGTCTTTTTGTTGGCTTGCTCTCCTCACAGTAGGCATGTGTTGTTTAGGGCTGTTGTTGGTTGATCATGCTGAGAGGCAATGAATATGCAGATCTGATTTGGCAACAGAAAACAAGCATCTTGCTGTTGATATGTGGTGGGTTTGTCTGTGGTGCTTTTTGCTAAATGCTAATATTCACAGTCACAAATATGCTGCAGATTTACCTTGTTCTCCATCTTTGTGCAATGTTTAGACATTTAATTGTATTTCATTATCATTATTGTTTTATTCAAACATGAGGAATGTGGTCTAGAAATGTTCCACCTTTAATGGAAAGCAAGATGAACATGAAGTCCACATAAAAAAATATCAAAAACATGGTCTCTTCTGTCTCCACGTTAACTTTTTGAGACATTTAAATTTACTTTTCACTTGTCCTGGCACAAAAAAAACTTGTCCACGTGAAAATAAGATTCATTTTTTGTAATAAAACATTGCAAACTTCACTGATTGTGTTGTTGTTTTGCAGTCTAAACTGCGTTCTGTACAATGTCACTCAGAGGTGCATTCATACCTTCATTTTTAGCTATTGTGCATGGTGGATTGTTGTCATTATTTTTTGTTTACATTGGAGACATTAGTCTCCCGCCAAAGCTCTTTCCACCCTGTACTGTGAAGCGTTTTGCAAAATCACTTTCAGTATGGGCTCTATAGATTGATTGCCGACGAACCTCCTGACGTTTGGTAATTATGGTTGAGGCAGCCTATTGCTGTGAGCAGGTACACATGATGATAAGTGGTATAATGACTAATAGCTTCAGCTGTGTGGAATGGTCACATGTAGGAACACTTGTATGTTTATTTATAGATAATTGTGGGGATGGGTAATGAAGTTTGTCCACATGTTTCGACTGAGTTTATAAAAGCAAAGTCAGCTGTACATGTGACTTTATACATCTGATGTAGGGACTTTATGCACCATAGTTCTTCTATAGTTCTGCCTTTGTGTATCATGGATGTAAAGAGTTTTTCGCACACAAAGCTCAAGGTCTGCTCCTACAGCACACAGGCTGAGAACCAATGTGACAGATATGTTGTGTTTTGGTAATGTTTATTAGATAGTTAGAGCAGATCACAATTCTCAAGGTTGGTGATTAACTAATGATATCATTGTGGCATAAAGTGAACTATATGATGGCAACCTCCAAGACCAAATAAAGGAAGCTCAAGTGGAGAGTACCAAAAACTGCAGTTTCTGGAAGGACCACCTGAAGCTGGCTCCAAAGGTGAGTCAGTCTCCATAGACCACCATGTTGAATTGCCCAAGCAACCTGATGACAACTCTATAGGGGGTGATTTTTTCAATTTAACTAACTTTAACTTACTTGTGTGACAGATACTGCCCCAGGACAGTCCGTGACCCAATGATGTTTGCATGGCCTGCCCACCAGCTGTACCACACGACACCTCTTTGCTCATTTTTGGATTACCAGAAGGTAAGCAGAGTCAGGTGCTATCAAGATGGTGACAACCAGAACCAATGCACTGAGCTTCGAAACTGTTCTTCCATAAAACTATGGGTTCATCCACCTTTACACAGAGTCTGTGTTGGTGACAAATTTGGCAACTTAATCACTTGTCAGGTTGGATTGGTCCTGGCACACGGCGTAGGATATTACCCTTTTGTTGTGGCACACCTCGGTAAAGTCATCTCTTCAGCTGTTGAGATGGATTTTTGTTCTCTCATTAACTCACACACTGTTGTTTTTGTAACAGCCAGTCTTCTTGGTGTGTTTCCAAGAAGACTGACTGACGAAGCATCCCTGCCACTGAGGTAAAATGTTTAAACTGTGAGCTGTTTCTGTTCTTCAGATTAACCCCTGATTGGTAGATCAAGGCATTCTGAGATGAATGTGGGGGGGGGGGGGGGGGGGGAATGCATTAATTTAAAATCAATGTTCTGAATGTAACAGCCATTCCTTTTACAAAATAGCAGAGTGGAACACAACATGAAGACACAGGGTATTTTATTTTGGTTTAAGACTTATAACTTGCCCAGTGGTGGAAGGTTAATTTATCTTCCACTTGGCCTACAAAAAAAAAAAAAAAAAAAACTACCTTAAAAAAAAGACAAAAAAAAAAAAAAAATATCCACAGATAACCCCTAATGCCTCAGTTTGCCTCAGTTCGCCTGAGCGTTTGGATATGACTGTGGTCCCCAGTAACCTGAGTCAGCGAGGGGATTACCCTGTGAGAACACAGTAAACCTGTTAACCCAGAAAACAACACTCCAATGATTCATGTATCCATCACTCCACTGAATATAAAGCACACGTTTGCTGTGGAGTTTCCAGCTGTCAGGTATTGCATCATGGCAACATCTCGTTTCCAAAGATCAGTGGGTACAGAACACTCACTAAAAGAATCAGATCCTTTTCCTCCAACTGTTTCTGGCTGCCGTCAGTCTGCACATGCTTTTCTTTTGAATATAGTCAAAATGTTGCTCATAGGAGGTTTGGTTTGCATTTTAAATACTTGGAAACCCTTCAGAACCTCACTGGCCTACATTGGACCATATGGTCGGATGGCATGCGTCTAAACCATTCTGCTACCCGAAACCCCAGTGTTGCCTTTCAGTAAGGAACTGTGAAATGTTACATTATTCCGCTAAAATAGCCATAAGGTTTGTTAATTAAATGGTGGAATTTCATTATGTATACACCGCTTAATCCTCACTAGGGTCACAGGGAGGCTGGAGCGTATCCCAGCCGACTGAGGGCGAAGGCAGGGGACACCCTGGACAGATCACCAGTCTATCACAGGGCTACACTTAGAGACAGACAACCAAGCACACTCACATTCACACCTACGGACAATTTAGAATCAAATGGTGGAATTTACTGTATATAACTTTATTTTTCATTTTTAGTATATATATTCTATAGAACTACGTATTCGTTCTGTCTGCAGCTGTTCGAGTGCAAATCTAAAAGGGAATATAATCCTCAGGCCTTTAAAACCACATGTAAATTTGCTGAGGTTTAAACGTTTGCTTTGCACCTTTTAGGCCTTGCTTGTTCTGCAGAAAAGTAAGAAGCATTCCTCAAATGTTTCAAGGAAATAAAAGTTTGAAGTTTAGTTGCATGTAAAGTACAGTAAAAAATGGTAACATCTACATTTCAAATTTTTGTCTCGCCTTTGAACTTTGACATGCATGCTTTTAGTTTGGCCATAGCTCATCACAACACTCTCTCCAGCTAAGATTATATAATCTCACATTTTGAATAATTTTGGTCTTTTTTTGAACAGTTTGCTCCTGAATAAACTTTGGCAGTCAGGATGAAGCCACAATGATTAAAGCTAACAAGGACTCCAACGTCAGAATTGCTTGCATATTTATAAGGTAAAAAAATAAAAATAAAATAGACGTGAATCCAGGCTGGCATTTTGCAGTGAAACTACACAGATATCATTACATTGCTACTCTCAGCCTCTACAGCTGTGACGGTGCTCCGATGTCATCAAATAAATGTATACGATGCGTTTTCATTTCACATTCTGTCACTGTCATTTAGTCACTGGTTTGCAGGTAAGATTTCTCTATGAATGAGCAAAACCCAATTCTTTAAAACCAAGCATCGCTTTCCTCAACACAGTCATCGCTATGGCCACCGCTTCCACGGCAACGGTGCATATATCGCAAAAGCAGCATGATCCGACCTCAATAATGATGAGGACTAAATGTGAGCATGAGCTAGTTGGGATTCATGACTGAATATGCGCATCTGGGCTGACCTTCTTTTTCTTTTTTACCTCACCTGTTCCTCTGCTCACTGTTACTAACAGCCGTCAGAGGTATGTGAAGAAATGACAAGGAGGCTACTGGGAGCAGACGCTTCCAAAACAACACCCTGTGCCCATTATCTTTCCATCCGTCCGTCCACCTCTTGTGCTGTCTTCCTCACAGCCTGCCAGCAAACCACTATTTGTGATTTTATAACGATGAAGATGAGGGTGGTCTTGTCTGATCAGGTGCTAATGCAAGGGAAGCTTCAGAGCTGTTGGGATGCATGTGTTAAGGGCTGATGAAAAATTGACAGGTCTGACCTCTCCTACTTGTGGGTATTAGTTTGTGAAACTCAGGATCACAGACATGGCAGGTTTTGCTTATGAGCTGAATCCTCGGTTCCACATTTATATTGAAACATAACAATTTTTATGCTGGGCTGCAACATTTTGGCATGTAGGTGGACTTAATGTTCTGTCTTTCTGTGACAATAAGACAGAGAACATCACATCCACACACAAGCCAAAATGTTGCGTCATATTTATCTTTGCTCGTTTGATGTCTATTATCTCAGTGTATATGTCAGCTTTTCTCCTCTCTGTAACGCTGTATTCGCCTATTCTGTAACAATTTTCACAAGTTCCTCAGCTGGATTTGGACCACATCTGATAGAGGATGTGCTAGCAAGCAATGTTGTTCTTTTTTTTCAAGCTTTTCACCTTTTCCTGCAAGTGACGCATAGTGGTTGGGAGGAGGCGGCCTGTGAGCGTGAGAATGTTTACTACGCCGACCTGGCAACAGAAGTAGAGCAGAAGGCTGGAATACCAAAGTCTTTCCAGCTAAAGTGGGAAGTAGATGATTTATGGCTTCTTTTACTGTCAGACTGCTGAAGGAATTAAGATTTCAGGATTTGCAGTAGACCGTCATATTAATGTCAGGCATACCTTAAACAAGTAGAAGGACCCTTGTTGGACCCCCCGTAGATGTAGCGGGTTACTGAACAAAACATTGCGGAGACCCCACAACAACCATCCCCAACACTCAGTAACAAGGCAGAAGTTATGTCTTGAGCTTATTGATTCATGTGGAAGGAAATGCCGTAAGTGTGCTTAGATGGAACACAAAGCAAATTTTAGAGGTGTCATGGCTGAGTATAGTGGATGTAAAGTCACATATTTTGGGGCAAAGGCATAATTGCAAGCAGAAATTAAATAAACGAGAATAGTTGGAAAAGAGGGGTCAAACAGACAGGCCACAAAGAAGGTAAACCGAGAAATCTGTGTGAATTAATGGACTGAGATGAATAGTTGAGCCTAAAGCTTTACCAGAGGCTAAGGTTTAAAATGTAGTCTGCCAGCTTCTTTTTCGATGAACAAAATATCCTTCCATTGCCTTAACAAAGCAGTTGCAATTTGCTAAACTTAGTCAAAAATTGGTTAAAAAAGTTTCTGAAAAGTGGCAGTTACAGGACAGCAGCATACTGAACTTCCAGCCATTTCCCATTATTCTCTACAGCCAGTTGCTTTTAAAGGGCATACATGATGTGAATGAACCCAAATGTAATTCAAGAGAAGCACATGTAGCAGAACGTCATTAGGTCGGCCACACGTATACATTACCCAGCAGGAGTGAGTACTCCTCTGTGCAACGTCATCGAAATGTCAAATGATTCACCATCACTTCAAAGAAATGCTTTTTTTCTTTTCTTTTTGATGACAAATTCAACCCTCCTGAGCGCGGAGAACACCAATGTTCTCTGGAGCGTTCTGTCATTTGTCAGAGACTTTTTTTTTTTCTGCTGCTCTTTGCTGTGAAGGTTTTACTTTCCTCTTTAAAGTACCCCAAAGGTGTCCAATTGGTGACGTGCTTGGCCAAGTCATAGTTTTCACTCCTCCATCTTTACTGATATGAAAAGTTTGCTCTCAAATTGTGGAAATGTACCTTTATTCATGATGTCATGATTATGAGCTAATAAGATGTGCTGTTGTTGATATGCTGTTTTTGGTACCTTGGTCTTATTAGGAGAAGTAAAGCGATTCCAGTCAAAGAGGACTGATGCCCCCACTGCTCGTAATTCTTCAGGTCCAACACTGGGTGCGATGTGGAATTCATCTCTGCTAACATTTGTAAACTCTTTTGGGATTCTGGCAGTGTGCTTTGGAGTGTTGTCACGCTAGAACATTCCTCTTCTGACAAGCTTCTGCAAACTCATTTTATCAGCAAGTATTTTGGTAAATCCAGGAATCTGTAAATCTAATCTCTCCAACATCTTTTGCACTCATACAGCCCCATTCCATCACACACCTGCCTCTGTGCTTCACTGTCGGGACTATGCGTTCACTTTGGTAGTTCACTGTAGCCAGGTTTATGACAAACATGATGGTCCTCATCTGAAAAATGTATCTCGGCCTCATCCGACCAAAGAATGTCCTCACAATCATTATCAGGTTTCTTTATATGTTTTGTGTTACTCTGGTATTTTTGTTAGATTTTTGTCTTGGGTCCATCGAGGCTGAGCTGTCACAGAAACTCTGATCTCTACCGATAACCCCATTGCCAAGTCTGAACATCTGCCAGTCTGCTTCAGAGCTACAGTCGTCCTTAAATGTATTCATACCCTTCCATTAAAGAAAAGGCATAATTCACAATAGTCACTCAAATAACTGGAAACTGAAAATAATAATAATAAATATAAATTTGCTAAATTCTCATTTAGCGAAATAAGACATTGCTTTTGAATTGTGGTTGAAAAGAATAATTAAAAAAAAACAAACAACAAAACTTTTCCTGACAAATTCCAACACTTTGCTGATGAGCAGTGGCCAAAATCAAAACACCTGTCAACAGGTGCAGAAGTCTGATTGAGAGTTACAGAAAACACTTGATTGCAGTGATTGGCTCAAAGGGTTGTTCAACTAAATATTAGTTTACAGCTCCCATCATGCTTGTTTTTTGTCATTGTTGTTGTTGTTTTTGTTTCCCCCGCCCACCCCCTCCCCTGCACATCAGAGGAGCAGCTGTGGAAGTGGTCTCCAGCCTCGGGTACCTGGGTGTGCACATATCCAGTGACCTCACCTGGAGCGCAAACACTTCCCATCTGGTCAGGAAGGCCCACCAGTGCCTCTACTTCCTCAGGAAGCTGTGAAGAGCTGGACTTGGGAGCTCTGTTCTGAGGAACTTCTACTGTCCTCTGCACATTCATCACTGTGTGGCACAGCAGCTGCACGGCTGCTGAGAAGAAGGCTCTGTAGGGAACAGCCTTCCCACCACCTCAGACCTCTGCACATCACGGTGCAGGGGAAGGGCTCTCCACATCATGTAGGACTCCACCTATCAGACTGTTTCAGTCCCTCCCCTCAGGCAGGCGGCTCAGGAGCATTCACAGCAAAACCACCAGGCTCAGAAACAGCTTCTTCCCCGAGGCTGCCAGACTGTTGAACTCTAGCCGTGCTCTGTAGACTCACACCACCGTCACATACTGACTGCACTCATAAACACTTTATCTACATATGTGCAACATTTCAACCAATGTGCAATAGTCTCATTAAGTGCAATACACGATCTACCTCGCTGTCTACACAAGCATTTAGTGTTACATAGCTAATTTTGGCTTTTCTACTTAATGTCTACATTCTACTATAGTACACTTTTTTTTTTTTTTTTGCTATAGTACACTTATTTGCTTGTATTTTTATTTTTTGCCTTGCTTGTATTTTTACTTTAGTTGTATTTTTACTTATATGTTGCTCTTGTCTTACAATTATACTTATTGTTTATTAGGCTTTTTAAAAAACCGGGACCTGAGTACCAATTTCATGCCACAAACATGTAAATGTGAGCTGGCATGACAATAAAAGTTCCTTGAATACTTGAATCCTTTTAAAAAAATATTTCTGTTGAACCACAATTCAAAACAATGTCGTGAATTTCATTGAATTTTTATTTATTATTACTTTTGTCAGTTTCAACTTATTTTAGTGACACCTGTTTTTTTCCTTCTTTAATGGGAGGGTATGAATACATTTGAGGACGACTGTAGGTTGCACAAGCAGTGCACTGTCCGTAGCATCACTTTCGGAGGATGGCCACTGCAGCTGATTAGCGAGACTAATCACCTCCTTAATGCTGCTGCAACTGTGTTTCCACTAATGTTTTGTCGATCACCTGATCTTCCTGTGACATTTTCCATCTCAGAAGATTTTTCAGTTTAAGAGCCATGATGCTGACATGCAGATAGACATGTGTCCAAAACTATAATCATGTTGATTCCGTGGGCTACTGGAAATCACAGGTGTGCTCAATTTTGTATCAGTGTATTCATTTTTGTTGCACTGAGTTTCTACCATGAGGAGTGCATTTTGAATCCAGTCTTTCCAAAAGTATTTGTTTTTGATTGCTCATGAGAGGAACGTACTTCACTTGCCAACTTAGAAAGATTGCAGTTACTGAAATGTGATCCATCCATTTTCTTCCGCTTATCCAGGGTGATGCAGTTTTGAATCGTTTGACATTTAAGTGATATTTAAATAAAGGTAACTAACATTAGTTGTCATCATATGCGGGTCATACAAGACGAAGAACAGCAGTAAAACATGTAAGAGCATCGAACAGAGCGGGGGAGAGTTTTACGGGCAATAAATTTGATTTTCTATTTCAAAGAAAATGACAGAACAAAATAGTAACAAAAAAAAAAATGAAAACAAGCACATCACAACACAAGAGCTCTCGAGAGGGTCAGCAAGCAAACAAAGCCTTATTTTTCTTTTCTCCAACTTTTCTGTGGGAGACTTGCTGTGACTAAAGGCCACATTAAGTTGAGGATGTTTCAGAGTGCAGAAAAAAAAAAAAACATATTGATCTTCAAATGTCAAAGTGGCGACGGCAAACGGAGAGCACGTGCCGAAAACAAAGCTATTGTAGTCGTGCTGTTGCCGAGAGATAGTAATACACGTGCAGATCCTGACAGAAAATAATATTGCATCCCACACACACACACACACACACAGGATACATATTCAAACAGAAAAAAAATACACTCACACAGTAAATTAATTCATTCTTCTCTCCTGATCCGGATAGTTAATGAAGGAGAAAGTCCTGCCTGTGAGCTGTAATTAAACTTCTGCAATATTGTGCAGACAGTGATTATGAAAAGACTTTATTTGAGAAACAAATATCTGGCCAGCTTTACACAAGACAGCAGAGGAATCATTATTTTCCACTGTCAACTTTAGTGTGCTCCTTGCAGTATGAGGGATTTCACTGAACCTCCAGAGATGGCAACTGTCCGTATGTTTACCACAGCTTGATTCAGAATTTTAAATATCTCAGGAATCAGTGTTGGAAAGCGACAAGGAACACAAATACAGTTTTAAGGTGCTTCCAGCTCCACTACATTTCAAAGAGACATATCGCACTTTCCACTCTGCTGCGTTTATTTTACAGCTTTAGTTTATTTTAGGATAAAGATTTTGCACCATGAATAAAACAACAAGCTTTTAAAATACAACACATTAACAAAGATTTATCTAAGATTTATTTCCAAACTTCTTTGGCTTCTGAAGTCTTACAAAAAGCAGTGTATAGTCGGGGTCACGTTGCAGATGCATGTGAGTTGTTTGATTTCAGTAATATCTCAGCACACATCAAGGATGGGCATAAAAGTTC
>NW_007578753.1:119032-158998 GCF_000690725.1 Stegastes partitus
ATTGAAGGATTCTGATTCTGAAACTAGCTCCACCTGCAGCAGCTACAATAAGAATCCAATGATATAACATATATTAATATATCAGTCAGAGGGACGAAACCAGCTCTTTTACTTTCATGCTTTAAAGACATCTTGGTGCTAATACATGCCCACTTTTACTTAAGTAGAACATTTCACACTGGACTGCTGTATTGCTTTGTCTACTTAAGTAATGATCTGACTACTTATTTCATCACAATCAGCAACCACTTGATGAAATTCATGGTGCTCAGAGGATTAACCCAAAAAGAGGTTACATTTAGTACCACCATGCAGTTCATCCATCCATTATTTATACACCACTTAATCCATATTGGCGTCACGGGGGGGGCAGTTGACTCAGGGTGAAGGCAGGGGACACCCTGGACAGGTCACTAGTCTATCACAGGGCTACACTGAGAGACAGACAACCAAGCACACTCACATTTACACCTACGGACAATTTAGAATCACCAATTAACCTCAGCATGTTTTTGGACTGTGGGAGGAAGCCAGAGAACCCAGAGAGAACCCACGCTGCACGGGGAGAACATGCAAACTCCACGGGTGTCCTCACCAGGACATGAACCGGCGACCTTCTAGCTGTGAGGCAACAGTGCTAACCACTGCGAATACTGATGGATTGCAATGAAATTTACAACAGACATTTATGTTATGATGAATCATAATAAGTTTTGTATCACCTGATGTTTTCCTTTTCTAATACATACAAAATGCTAACTGAGGTTTCCATCGAACAAACAATCAAGCTTCAGTTTATTGGTGTCCTGGCTAGAGAAAACCAAGCGTTTACAAAGTGCTTTGACAGAGCAAAAGCAGGATGCCCAGAGGGAAAAATAACAACAGGAAGTCCAACAGTAAGGCCAAATTAAGGTTAATATAAGAAAAATAAGCTGCTCTACATTGCCACATACTGCTTTAGGAAATTTCTGTCAACAACCAAGAACTAGTCACATACAAGGACAAAAGCTGTCAAATCATATACATGTCCAATACTTCTAAAAGGTCACTATGTGATACTTTAAGCACAAGACACATGACCAGGATATGTACTTTTAGACAACAGCCACTATTACAAAACAAAAATTAAAAAAAAAAACAATGCACATTGGCGCAACAGTAGGACAGCAACAGTATCATTTGTTCAAAAAGAGCAGGGCCGTTTGGTGGTGTTATTATTCCCACCTGGCAACACTAGCATGCAACATATTCAACTAAACTAGTGAATATGGTCAACTTTGAAGCTGCATGTCATGAGCATGGGAGCATCGTCATCATGAGCACGCTGACGTAAAACTGAAGAAACCAACGTGACGTAAAGCTCAAAAGCTGAGCAAAACATAACACCACACAAAGCAAAAGCTGATCATAAATGGCTCAGGAACATGACAAAGATTGCAAGAAGCCAACTTGGCCTCCAAATCCTGTGCCAAAACAAGTGCGATTTCCCAGTATCAGACGCTGCAGAGGTCACGTGTCTATTTCCCGACACTCCAGAGCTGTTTTGATGTCACAAGGTGGATCACACAATGTAAACTGGTGAAAGAAAAGAAGTGAAAGCTCAGAAAATATGAAAAGAACTAAGACAAAGGAACTTTAAAACAAATACCGTTAGATAATGAAATGTCCTTGTGATCATGACCTTCAGAGAACTTGAACACGGTTTCACAGATGAAAATATTTACAGCAAATGTGGACTTCATTGTTATTGAGAAAGATAAAAGTAACTTAGATTCACCCACTAGCTTGTACTTTATCCACATGTCAGAGTAAGATGCCCACGCTACAGGTCCTGACTGAGCCAGACGTTGTCGCAAAGACCAACATATATATTGTGACATTCTTCCTTGTTCAATTCTGCAGTGAGTGATTTGATGTGAAAAGGATGTCAGGACTTCCAATCAGTAAATGATTCATAACTATATGTAATGGGACCAACCGAGGCTCTCCAGAGCTCAGTCAACAAAGACTGTAAACATTTAATGCTATCTTAAGATAAAATCCGTGGGCGAGGCATCTCCGCTATTTGCAGTAATGGTAATGACACATTGCTTTTTAAAGGTCTCAAGAACATGTTTATCAAGTGCTTCATGTTATATTTTTATGAATTTGTTCACAGTAGTGCTGCAGCACTTGTCTGGAGTAAGGTTAGCTCTGATTCTCATTTAAAGAAATCATTGCTGCAGTTCAAGTAGAGTTTCTGTTTGCTTCCGCTGTGATGTCCAAGGACACATAGCCTTTGAGTCTTTAGCACACGACACAGT
Source organism: Stegastes partitus (assembly GCF_000690725.1). NCBI lineage: Eukaryota > Metazoa > Chordata > Actinopteri > Pomacentridae > Stegastes > Stegastes partitus. The sequence continues at coordinate 121,336 of NW_007578753.1, forward strand.
GGATGTGAATTAGGTAAAGTGTGTTAGTATTACAAGCTGTCCTTGAGTCATTCACAGTTGAGTCTTTTTACATGTAAAGTTTCATTGACCTATTTAGAAAGGAGTTTCCAAACACTGTCTGTTGCTCCCATAAAATGAAAGAAAACTTTAATGAATGGACTTTTAAATATGCTTGTGCGGCCTGTGTGGACAAGCTAATCATTTACAATAGAAGTGCACCTGTTGGACGACAGACTGTATAGGACAGATCACTGAAAAGTGGAGTTATATTGGTTGCACAGTACACTGAATATGATATGTTGTTAGGCATGGGCTGGCAGCAGATGAGTGAGCCAGACGAATAAAGCAGCTGCTGCTAATCAGCTGATGGAAGCATGACTTCAAGCATGTTCTGTCTGAACTGAAACTTAACTGTGTGTTTTATTCTAAGACTGAATATGTCCTGTCCTCTGTTAATGTGTTGTCCAGACGTGCTACTGTGAGAGTACACTGCTGGGAGATATCACTTAAATTGTCAAATGATTCTAAATTGTACCGTCTCTCAATAATCGAGTATTTCCTCCTTTGAACAATCAGAAACATCTGTGATCACTAACACACAAGTTAAAAAAGCTGTGATCACTGAGACAAAGTCGAGCACACTTATCATTGTCATGTCTAATTAGCCTTACTGCGTGAACATGGTTATAAAATGAGCTGTGAACACTAGAACTTCCTCAGTTTTTGGACCTATGGGCTATCGGCATGCAAATTGCAAGAAAGAATGAATAAAAAATTTGACTTTGTGGCGTCACAAAGATGTTAAAGGATACAGGAAGAACAGTGACCAACCAACATTCAGTGGAAACACAGCTACAGCAGTAATCAGGCATTAAAGACTGAACCATAGTAGCATTAATCAGAGTCCCAGTGGTTGTCCTCTTAAAACGATGCTTCAAATAGTGTCTGTTGTGGCAAAGAGATGAGCAGGAGCTTCAGACTTGGCCCAGGAGTCAGCAATGAAAACCAGGGTTTCTGTCACAGTTTTCTAGCACAACGTCAGCCTTTATGGACAGCATGCACTTTCATGCTCTTTGACAGAACTACAGGATGAAGCTTTCCTAAAATGCACGACAAGAAGCCTGATGAATATTGTTTCATCAGATGAGACGGAGGTAAATTTGCTCAGCTCAGTTGTGATCCAAGATTTTTGGCATGAACCTGGCCAGGTCCCCCACAGTGAATGTATAGTCCCAAAAGTGAAGCACGGAGGTAATATGGGACTATTTGGGTGAAGAAGGTGTTGGGGAGTTGACATTTATGGACAGCATCATGCATGCCTGTGGACATGCCAAAACACTGGCTGACAAGATGACTCCTGGTCTGCAGAAGCTTGGCAGAAGACAAATATTTTGGAATCCACACAATCCAAAGCTGCTGCTAAAATCCCAAAAGAGTTTTTCAAGACAAGTAGTGTGATAATCATCACCTGGCTAGGTATGTCACCTAACAGAACAAAAAAACGGGAGCTACTAAAAATAAAAAATCTGGGGAATGGCGTAACATCTCTCCAGAAATTTGTACAATGCTGGTTTTGTCCAGGCCAAAGAGGACTGAGTCTGTTTTTAAAAAAGGTAGACATACATAGTGTAAAGAAAGGAATCTTTGATGTTTGAGATATTGTGTATACCATAGATATGTATAATAAAGCCTAGACGTCTTTAGTTGGGGCTGCAGGGTGGCGCAGTTGGGTAGCACTGTTGCCTCACAGCAAGAAGGTTGGGAGCACCGGAATCTTTCTGTGTGGGTTCTCTCCGGGTTCTCCGGCTTCCTCCCACCACAGTCCAAAAACATGTTGAGGTTAATTGGTGATTCTAAATTGTCTGTAGGTGTGAATGTGAGTGTGCTTGTTTGTCTGTCTCTAAGTGTAGCCCTGCGATAGACTGGTGACCTGTCCAGGGTGTCCCCTGCCTTCGCCGGCTGGGATAGGCTCCAGCCCCCCCGCAACCCTCGTGAGGATTAAGCGGTGTATAGAAAATGGATGGATGGATGTCTTAAGGTGGCATTTCGGGATCACCCTTCGGCCATCTTGATACGGGCAAGCTCTCTGGTGGATCCTGTGGGACGTGAAGGAAGGTGAGTGATCTGCACAAGCGTAACTAATCTTATCTCGCTGAAATCTTCACAGATTTACAAACAGTTTGGTTTCTTACAAACATTATTAACGTGATAACAATTCAAATTACAAAAATACAAATAAAATACAAAATAATTACAATACAAACTGTTGCTGGCCGTGAGAGTGTAACATAATTATCCATAAGTGCAGTGTTATAACTACACCTCTAACGTTTATAACAAACCAAACTGTTTGAAAATCAGTAGAAAATTGAGCAAGTTCCAGTTATTTAAAAAGTACACGCAACACTACAACACAATGTTATGGGTGAGTGAGCAGACCGTACCAAGATGGCCGCCAGTGTGGCTGTGCGATTCCATTGGCCGACAGCGCAGACAAGACATCTAGCCTTTATTATGTATGTCTGTGATGTATACTGTATGCATTTAATACAGAAACTATCTGCAGGGCTCCAGATTTTTGAGACCACTTTGCGACCATTACATTTGTAGCATCAGTGTGACTTGGAAAAACGCCTGTTGCACCATTATTGAAACACATACCAGAAGCTAGCATTAGTTTAAGGTTTAACAATTAAAGAAGAGAGTCATTTATGTCAGAAAAACAACCGCCCATCATGAGCTGTCCACAGCATTTATTGTTTGTTTGTTTCATGCTGATGCAAAACGGATTGATTCGCTTGTTGTTTCAGTCCATCCACGGTCTTCACAGCGGGTTGGAAGCTGAGCTGCTGACTCATTAGTTTATGGTATGAGACGATAATTGCTGGCTGTTTTCCAAAGTAAGGCTTTATGATAGGAAGACATGCATAAACACTCAAATGCATACAGGCCCAGTTACTGATTTGTAAAACCGACTACTTGTCCTGCTGCTGTCTGAGCTGCATAAAGTTCTGACCTGCAGGCTGCTGTGGGAAAATTAGATCACAGTTACAAAGGAAATGAGAAATGAGTTCACTGGGTCTGCTTATTGTGAATGTTTGCCCTAGCAAGTGAAAATAATGAAAATGGAGAAGCTAAATAAATTCAACAGCTGATGTGACATGCCTAATATCGCATGCATTACTACAAGTGTATAAATTATAGCAGAGATTTAATCTTGTTGTCAAAACACAAAAACAAATTTCTTTGATTTTCCAGCGTTTGTACGAACCAGGAAATGACCTGGTTCTTGCAAGGCATGTAAATTTAGAGCTTTCATTTAATCTTTTCAAGATTAAATTGTGTCATTTCCTAGTTAGATAAAGTGGAAAAATACAAATCCATCATCAGACTTTGCCTCTTTGGTTGCTCTTATCATCTTACTCTAAACAAAAATAATACTCAGAACCAGATGTGTTGACAAGTAGTTGTCCTCGCACCTGCAGTGGAAAGCCACCTAACTGCATGGGAAAACTATCTAGAGGCAGTCGGTGGCAGAGGGAAGGAACCCCCAAAAATTAGGGATGCATGATATATCGGCAACCACATCGGTATGGGCCAATATTAGTGTTTCTTCCAATATATCGGTATCAGTCCGATGGACAAATTTAGCCGATGTGAAAAACCAATGATTGTCTAACATTAGCGCCTTTGTCTCTACATTTGATGTGGCTGCTATTTCACAGATCTTTTAGCGTAATGGTCCTGGACTTAAATATGTTAAGATACGTTTGAATATGTTGTATTTTTGTTACATAATAAAGACTATTGGTCTAATTTGGTATGGGCTTCTTGTGAATAGTTTTCACGCTCTCACAGTGCTTACTTATGCTAGTTTTTCAGTGTGAACAAAAAATAATACCGACATCGGCAATATTGGTTATCGGCGATATCAGAAATCTTCATATCAGATATCGGTATTAGCCAGAAATTTTAATATCGTGCATTACTTAGAAAAAAAAACTTTAATTGAGAGGAAATACATCTGTTTCTTTAGCAAAATGAAATTTTAAATTTAAGTTTAAGTAGAATTTAGTATTTTTAGGTTTATTAGCATAGCCTGCGAGGTGTCTCAAAAAAATTCCAGGACTGGTGTCACAAAAGATATATTTCAAACCCAAACTACAAACTACCAGTTTTACCCTTCAGACGATCAACCAGTACGTCTACAAAGAGATCCTGCGGCCTTTGCTTCATTCAGTGCGCAAGAAGAGGCCAGAGTTGTGGTAGGACAAGTCGTGGCTGCTTCACCGTGACAACACGTCTGCTCACAATGCCCTGAGCATCCAACAGTTCCTGGCTGAGAAGAACATCACCGTGCTGGAGCAACCTCCCTCCTCACCCCACCTGGCTCTGTGGGATTTTTCCCTCTTCCCCAAGCTCAAGGGGGTCATCAAGGGGACCTGTTTTGAAGACGTGGACGACATCAAGATGGCTGTGATGTGGGGGCTGTGGAGGCTCCTGCAAGAGTCCTTCCAGGAGTGTGTGTGGCAGAGAAGGCTGGGAAGGAGTGTTAGACTCCAGGGGGATTGCTTCAAAGGGGGAAACTCGTAGTTTGTAGTTTAGATTTGAAATATATATTTTTTGTGACACCAGTCCTGAACATTTTTTGACACACCTCATACACTCAAAGTACTGTTAAGTGTACTTTGAGTCAATTAATGTCTCATAGAACTACATCATTAAGCATCAGAGCATTAACCTATCAGATGTCGGTGTTCTCATCAGCACTGTGATTCACTTGGTGTTATGCAACAGGGGCTAATACAAGGATGCCCAGAGTACTGGACCTTCTTGTGTTTCTTCAAGGTCTGATGTACAATAATGTTGCTATTCACCTTGTGTATCAGACGTCTTTTAAGTAATCAGACATGATGGATGATGTCTCACGAAAGGTTACATAAAAGCATTTCACCTCTCCTCGTCTGCTCTTTTTTTTCTCTTCCGTTGTCTCTCTCGACCCATCATATCGATCTATGACTCAAACTGTTGTACTTTTTACCCACTCGCTGTTGATCACGCTGTTCACCTGAGTACCATTTAAGTCACACAAGTATGTCTGATCATGAACAATGGCAGGCAGCCTGACAATGAAAAAGGACACATGTTGAAGATCAAGGGTGCTTGGCGGTGGTGACAAATGAGATAGGCGATGTAGACAGGAAACTGCATTTCAGACTGTCACTTTTCTGTAACGATGTGCAGCATTTCTAGCTTGAGAAGATGGACAAAAGGCTAAAAGTCAGATCTTTATTGTGGCATATATCATCAGGATTTCATTTAGTCATTTATATTGCTTGCCTACACTATAATGTGGATGCAGCATGACATGTTAGTTTCTCAATAAAAGCTGTAAAATTGGGACATGCAAATTTTATTTTTTCATCATTTGGCATCCATGTCATGGGATTCACAAGTTTATTTTGCTTTTTATGTAAAAAGAACAACAAAGTCTGCATTGAAACTGTACTATTTTTGCACTTCATTGGCATTTTCAGTTGCTGTTTTCTGCAGCGGTTTACGCTACAAAATGATTTAGTTCAGTTTTGACACCAAAACTACTTGGTTAGGTTTAGGAAAACATTGCAGTTTGGGTTAAAACAGAACCTAGGTGGATGAGTCCTGCCCTAAGAATAGCACCAATAAAACCTAAAGATCTCAAAGTTTTACTGCCTTTCTTGTGAACCCTACACTTTTTGTGCTACGGACCAACATAATTATCACCCATTTTGGGTTTGAGACGAGGCTGGTGTAAGTAGCTGAAATCTTAATTCATCAAATTTACTCAATGGATCCCCCAAGAAGTCTCGACTGAGCCCGTCTTAAACGTTCCCAACAAAAACTACTCATTTATGGAAGGGTTTTCACGCTGAGAAGTTCAATAAGACTTCTGAATTTTAATCTAGATTGTTAGAAAAGCTCCTGTGAGTTTCAGCTGGAAACAGTGTCGATTTCCTCCCACCACAGCAGCAAGACTTTATGGATCCAGATGACCACTGTGTAGCGTGGATGGTAATTTGTGCTGGTTGCTGTTCAACACATGGGATAGGCATGCTTGGGAGTGCAAGAAAACTGTAGCTATTGCACAATATTAGAATTCTTTTTCAGTTGTAAGATCTGTTGTTTTGTACGATATGTAAAAATGTATGTTTTAATGCTGTTAATGAGCTGCATTTTTGTGTAAGAGCCAGTCAGTAATAGCATTTGTGGAAGAATCCATCACTCCAGTGCTGGATTTAAATCTCCTTCACAAGTTCAATGCATGCATATCATACAGAGTTATTTTGATATAAACAGCTTAGCCGCCTCCAAAATTACAAACTATGGCCAAAAATATATTTTTTTAAATGAGCAGAATTGTAAAATGTGCAAAAAGACAAAAACAATAACAAACTAACCCTAACCCTACTCACATGGACATACACTGATCAGCCACAACAACCACTGACCTGGTGACATAAATGGGATTGAACAGAACAATGTTCTGCTGGGAAACCTCGGATCCTTTCATTCATGTGAATGGCACTCTGACACATAGCGCCCACCTCAACACACCTCCAACCAACATCACATCAATTGCCACTGATCATGACCCAATTTCACAGAGAAAAACAAAAAACTTATCCATTAACCACCAACATGTTGTGCTCTAAACACAGTTTTGCCCCTTTGTCAGGGAACCACATTAAGTGTGTATTACTTTGTGTGTGAAGACAGACGTCAGTGCCGTTGTTGTTTTGAAGGCCTGAACAGCAGTGACACTCACAAATTGCTAAAGCAGCCGTTTCAGAAACTGTTTCACATGCTAACATCCTGTATGTTGGGTGCATAATGTCCATTGTGTTTGGTCATGGACATGCACAGCTCTTGGTGTTCCCGCTTGATTAGGCTGTTTTGTGCTACATTCTGTCTTGATGATAAGCCACACTGACACAATGACAGCTCCGTACGGCTCCTTCGCACACTGCAGAAATGTGGCCTCTCGGTGAGCAGTCTGAACTCAGCGTGCCACGGCAACACAAAACACACACTAATCCACTCCTGACGCAGGTACGTACCACGCGATTTGTGCTTTCGACAGTTCTACGCTTCTGAGCTGGTTTCACACAGAGGGCCGGCGCTTGTTGTTGCATTTTAAACAGGTTTCCAAACGTCCTTGAGTAATCAGGACACAATGTTTGTCCGCGTGTTTCGCGGCGTCTCTCGGCTAGACAGATCGCAGGTCAGACAGGAAGGTGTGTGTGAGTGTGTGTGTGTGTGTGAGCAGTTCATTCTCGGCCCCTGGGGACCGCTGAGAGTAATCTGTAATGAGTGCTAGAAAAACACAGCGGGAGGTTGCAGGTGGATTAAGAATGCTTAATGTGAGTAATGTGAGTGTGTAAAAATGTTAGCCAGTTAATTTTCAAGTCAGTGAATAAAAAACAAATGAGTGAAAAAAATGAAATGAGTGACTAAAAATGTAATTGAGTCATTAAATAAGTGAAGAGTTAGCAGTGTAGCAGCAGAAGGTTTGCAAATGAATGTGTCGCTGAGTAAATGAGCGAAAATGTTCTTGAATGTACAAGTCAGTTAGTGAATGAGTGAAAGGTTTAGTAAATGAATGACGAAAAACATTAGAATGAGTGAGCAAGTGATTGATAAGGTTGTTCAGGGGTCAGTGAGTGAGCTTTAAAGTGAGTGAATGAGTGAGGAAGTGTGCTAGTCAGAGAATAAGCGAGTGAATGTGAATGAGTGAGGGAATGAGTGAAAAGGTTAGGAAATGTGAGCAAAGGGGATGAAATAGTGAAAATGATAGCGACTGATTAAACAAATGATTGAATGAGTGAGTGAGTGAGTCAAAAGGTTATTGAATGTGGAAGTCAGTAAGTGAATGAGTGAAAGATGTAGTGAATGAATAAATAAGTGAGTGAGTGACTGATAAGGTTAGGAGGGGTTAGTGAACGAGTTTAAAAGTTAGTGAGTGAGTGAATGTGAATAAGTGAGGGAATGATGGAAAAGCAAATGAATGGATGAATGAGTGAGTAAAACGGTTTGCAAATGAGTTGCAAAGGCCAGTGAGTTAAGTGGGGGGATGAACCAGTGAAACGGATGCTAAATCATTGAGTGAGTGAGTGAGTGAGTGAGTGAGTGAGTGAGAGAAATTGTTTGGATAAATGAATTAGTTATTTTAAAAGTTATTGAATGAATGTGCAAATCACTGTGACAGTTAATGAGTGAAAAATTGACAGACTGAAAAGCTTAAGAAATAAAAAAGTCAGTGAGTAAAGTGAGTGGATGAAAGAGTGAATGCATGAGTAAATGAGAGCAACAATAACATAAGTGAATGAGTGAGTGAGTGATGTATTTCGCGCAAAAGGGTCGGAAACATGTCAGAAAACACTGAAAGAGAATGAAAAATGTGTGAATGAAACGGTAAATGGGGGAATTGTAAAAAAGAAAGCAAATGAATGCATGAATGAGTGACTGACAAAGATGCTGTCGTGGGTAGGTGAGTGACTTTGAAGGGCTTTGATTGAGGGACCGAATAAATGAGTGAGTGGGTCGAGAGGTAAACAAATTATCTAACAGGTGCACAAACAGCTGGATTAATGAGTAGATGAGCAAGTGAAAGAGTTAATGAATGAGCACAAGTCTCCTAGTGAGGGGACAAGTCAGTGTTTAAGGAGGGGAAATGAAGGCATGAAGGGGCAATTAAAACAAAAGGGAAAAGCATGCTGATGTTTTTATGTACGCAAGATCAAAAGAGAGAGCGAGAAAGAGACGACGTGAACCACCAAAAATTCGTCCGGCCAACTGATCGAACGCTTCCACTCCGTGTCTCTTATGACTCATTCGCTCTCTGAGACTGGCAGCCAAAATTAAAGGCCACTTTGCGACCAGCCTCCGTCACAGCCACGGAGGCCTCTCGTTGACAGACTCATAAAATTACTATGATCAAATTAGAGAAGCGTGTTAATCCCCGTCCCTGGGCGGACCAAAGACTGTCTCCCACAGAGACGTGACGCATGTTTCCTGGTGACAATGTACGAGAAGAGGAGGAAGAATAAGCCTCTTCTTCTGCCACATTCAGTGCTAATGGAAGCAGAAGGTATTCAGCGGTGCGTAACTATGGCAGAAGCGTCCCTTAGTGTATTTAATGGGGACCGTCTCTATGTTAAATGTCAAGGCTTCTTCGAGCTGGTGTCCCTTTTTAACAAGGCCTGCGGTATTAACTCCTCTCCTGAGTCTATTTATAGCTCAACTCAATTTTTTTAAAACAAATGTGTCGAAGTCATTGATTATCGAATATTGACTGGAAGCGGCCCTTTTCTGACGTACGCAGACATTTGTTTTCCTTCTGTGGAACAGTAAATGATCCCACACGAGGCTGCTTGTTTCCCATCAATCTGCTGTTACGATCACATCAGCTGCATCGATCCACAGTGACGACGCAACTCCCTGTTTGCACGCCGAGTTCAATGGCGGCTCGCCTCATTTACGCTGTTATGACAGCAGAGCAGGTGAGGACGGAGGGGAAGGAGAAAGTTTATGGGGGGGAAAAGATGGACAGAGGAGGAAGCAGGAGGGAGAGAGAGATGAAATTTATGTGGTGAATTGCCAAGGATTTTAAAGAAGAAAGGTTTCAGTACATGCTTCAATGAAGTAGGTTCTGTTTGGGAAGAATATGTTTCCATCCATCCATTATCTATACACTGCTTAATCCTCATTAGGGTCGCGGGGGGGCTGGAGTCTATCCCAGCCGACTTAGGGTGAAGGCAGGGGACACCCTGGACAGGTCACCAGTCTATCACAGGGCTACACTTAGAGACAGACAACCAAGCACACTCACAGTCACACCTACGGACAATTTAGAATCACCAATTAACCTCAACATGTTTTTGGACTGTGTGGGAGGAAGCCGGAGAACCCGGAGAGAACCCACGCTGCACGGGGAGAACATGCAAACTCCAGAATATGTTTCACTTACGTAAAAGTAGCAACAGCATAGAGTAGAAATACTGTCTTATAATAATACTTAAGAAAAAAAGTATTAACATGAAAGCACCAACTGTATTATGGAGAAGGACCTGTTTGATAATAGTGCATGTTTTGTTGTGGTAGTGTAATTAATAATGGAGTAATATTGCAGGAGGCACAGTTGATGGTGTATTTTTATCTTGTTTATATTTGTTTGTAAGTAATTATCAACTATAAATACAGCAGAACGACACAACACCATAAGCTCATATGTAGAGAAGACAGTTTATTGCGTTTAACGTCTGGATTATCATATATTGGCAGATTTATTGCGGAAAAATCTGTGGAAATGTGATTAATTTCAAACTCTAAAGCACGTTTGCTGTACTCAGTGAAGTGCCAGCTGTTTTTTGTTGAGGTATTTAATTAGATTTGCACTGTTTAGCTGCACGTGTCGTCCTTCCGCGTCTCAGGCTGAACTCGCGACAAAAAGCCTCGTGTCATTGATAATGGCGGAGGCATGCAGAACCCTGTATATGAAGACAACTCCTTTGAAGGTCTTCATGCTTCGTTTAGTTCATTTAAGACACAAAAGTGAAAGAAGTGGCAGCGTGACGATGGAAAAAAAAAGAGCTTGAAAGAGAAGTTGAAACCACGGCCGATCTTCATTGTCGGACGATTCAATGCGCTTCAAACGTATACACCGCTCTTGGAATTGCTTTAAAAACATCATAATTTTTTAATGACTATGAGGCGGCAGAAACAAACAACACGGCATTCACACATCGTGACCTTTTGAGTCAATGTTGACGAACTTGGTAGCTGCTTATTTTTACATCCAGAGCAACATTTATTTGGAGTTTTCTAGGCCACATAAATGAGAGTGAATCCAAAAATAACAACCATCTCCCTCAGGAAGATATCTCCCCCTTTACTTGCTAAATGCTCCACTTGCTTGTTTGTTATTCTGCCTGCTGTTTGGTGCTGGACAGGTGGTGCACAGTGGTTTAAATCACGCAATTAATTTCTTTGACCTTCTATTGCTTACGTGAACAGCGGCTTGCGTGGGCTGACGTCCACAAATCTGGACCATTGTGTACCTTAATAATTATGCTCCTTTCTTTGTTGTTGTTACCAATGCTTTAATGGTCCATTAATGTCCTTTAAATGCAAATGACTGCTTTGTTGTCATCATTGTCCTGTTAATGCGATCGCCTTGTGTTGCTTTATGGGAAGAGCTTCGGCTTCAAACTGATTAAATCTTCATAAAATAAAATCAAGAAATAAATATAGCCGTCACCGTATGACTGCAGCAGCAGGTAGCATCTTAAATCTAATGAAGTTTTCTGTTTGTTTACTTGCCAACAGGAAGGAGGATGAGTGGGCAGCACGTGTGTCCACCTCCTGTCCCCAAACAACAACATCCGTTACTACTGATGGGTTTAACCTGATGATGCCCTTCCTCGTGGATTACAAGAAGCTTCTGGACACATATGCACTATCAGGACATCTCGTTGGCCAGCATGACCGTAAGTGTCAGTATGCGAGGATCAATGTGTTCTTTGCATTAACGAGCCCTTGGCGTAAGTTGCAGTCATCTCGGCAGCACGTGGTCAAAACAAATCAATAAAGTGGAGCTTACTGTACTCCGCCGGCCTCGCTGATGAGTTTTGGGATAACACGTCGTCGTCGTCGGCGCTAATTCAGTCGATCTGACGGCAGCAGGAGCAGCCCGAGACATAAACAAACAGAGAATTGCCATTGTTTCCTTTGACAAATTTGCAAATCAATTTCCTGTGCTGCGCTATCTGATACCACACTGTTGAGATCTTGCCACGCCGGTGATCTAACGGTGTTGAATGAGCTGACAAGCAAGGGGAGCAGCTCAGCGGGGATGGAGTTCGTAATGACACTGAGAGAAAGAGGCAAGAAATATGACTTTGCTCTGCTCTGATTTTCATTACTGCCTGCAGACAGAGGGGACGGATGTATGATGAGAGTGAATGGACTGGTGGATGCGTGAATGGATTATTGGTAGCTGGGTAAGTGGGTGGATGGATGGATAAGTAGCTGGAAAATAGATTCATGATGCTAAATATAGCTCCATGAGTGAATGAAAGGAAAGACTGACTTCATTTTTGCTACACACAGATGTCTTCTGTGCAGAGTGGAAACATAGTTATAGCCTTTTTTTTTTTTTTTTTTTGGAGGCAAAGCTGCTCTCGGGGTAAAAAACAAAAATCATCTTGTGGTCCAACATTTTATTTCGTATTAAAGCCTAGCGGGAAGGAAACTTAAGTTCTTATTTTAGTGGAAATGTGGAAAGGCAGCTTATTCTGAAATTGATTCTTTATTGATATTTTTGGCCTCTTGCAGGGAGCAGAACAAGTGTTAAACCCAGCATCTACATATTATCAGTTTAAGTTGTGATTTCCAGGCTGGGAAGATGTTAAGTCCAGTCTTCAGCCTCCCTTTTTGCTAAGTTTTGGAGGATGCTATCAGCCTCTTTTAAAAGTTCCATTATGCTACATGTTGCCTTAAGCCATTCTGCAATTCAGAGCTGGGCAGCAGGATTGCAATAGCATGCATTGCACCTTTATTTTCAATATTTTGCACCCTAAGTTGAATTTCAATGAAAAAAGCATCTTTAAATTGTGATCAGGACCTCTACCTTCATGCAGTGAAAAGCTGATTGAAGTTGTGCAGGTCTGCCGTATGGTGTTAGATGACTCTTTCAGCCTAATTATCCAAATATCCTCACATGGAAATCCAAAAATGATCGTGGATGCTGAAATCGAACACAGCTGCAGGGCAGATCACGACCACAACAGTTACGTTACCAGCAGCAAGTCGTGATAAGAAGTCCGACTAAAGTTAGCTCAAGCTTAGCGCCCACTCCCACCAGCTCTCTCCTGCTGCAGAGTCGGCCCCGCTGCACGACCCGCAACACCTGCCAGACTGCCTCGGTACAGAAAAACCTGCGCAGGTGTGTGCAAAAATACACACAGCTTGTCGACACAGAGGGATAAGGTGTTCGTTTTGTAGCTTGTGCTTCAAAACTTGTGAGTGATATAAATAAAAAATGGCGATGCAGATGTTCACAACAAGGGTTTTAGGTGCCATTTTGTTGCATAACACAAGCTGCTGCAGAAAAGGAGCAACATGCTGTATTCACTTACTACTGCTTTCCAAGATAATCTGCTCATCATCACATATTTATTTTTCAATGCTGTTCAATCATATAATTTACAGTCTAATTTCCAAATCTAGGTGGCCTTAACAAGAATGTTAGACATACTGCACATATAAAAACATCAAAAACAAACTGTACTATAACCCGAAATGTGAAGCCTGATCACGCTACAAACTCCAAACGCTTCTTCGGCTTTGATTATTAAGTTACAAGAAACACCTTTTACAAAGACATACCTATATTTTTACAACAGATGGGCATAAAGTTATGTGTTTATGCACATTGTGACTGAGCTGGATAAAATAAACTGGAAGATAGTCACTTCATGGTGGACAACAATCAGTTTTTTCTGTCTTCACTAATTTTAGATGTGCTCGAAGTTGTTCTGTTCCAGAACTGGGCCTGTCAGAGTTAGATGTTAAAAGCTGTTGCATGGCTTTCTGTTGGAAACCAGTTACAGGCCACAAAACCAATCCCCTGAGCTCATGTTGGACATATCCCTTCACAGAACTGAGGGAAACTGCAGAATCTGTGATGGATTGTAACTATGAATTAACATATTTTCTTTACATACAGTCAAGAAATCTATTGTTCGTATAAATATATCAGATAGTTCAGCGTTAAATCAAGTACCAGATTGAGTAAACAGCTCTCCAGTGGCCAACACAAGAAGTTTGTGCTAAATTTTGCTGTTTCTGGGCAGACTTTGTAGGAACACTAAGCCAACAACAAGCCATCCACCCATCCATTTTCTACTCAAGAGCCTGAAGTGCCAGTGGTGTCAGGGAGGGGCTACATTATGGGCATGTTGCAGGCCTTTTTCAGACACACACTGACACATTTTTAAAATTAAAATGTCAGTTTCCATAGTAATCTTTTGTTCAAGCCCAAGATGTGTAGTGGAAGATTACACGAATCCCCTCCGCTCCATCTGCTGCCAGTACAGTGGTTTTGTTCTTTGTGGGTCTCCTGAGTTTTATGAACCTGCTGACTGTCTGCAGTACGACTAATATTAGTACTGGAAAAAAGACAAGCAGGTAAACTCAGGAAAGGTGAGCAGTGTGCACACATAGACACACATGCACTAAGCGCATGAAGCAAAGGGATCACATTGGAACTAATGGTTCCTGGTATTAAGGATGTTCTAGTCATGTCATCAGATGTTTGTTATGTGCCTTTTATTAACCACCCCTTTACAATTCATCCATCCATTATCTATACACTGCTCAATCCTCATTAGGGTCACGGGAGGCTGGAGTCTATCCCAGCTGGCTCAGGGTGAAGGCAGGGGATGTCGGAGAACCCAGAGAGAACCCACGCTGCACGGGGAGAACATGCAAACTCCACACAGAAAGATCCCGGGTGTCCTCACCGGGATGCGAACCGGCAACCTTCTAGCTGCGAGGGAATGACACTAACCACCATTCCACCTTGCAGACCCCTTTACAATTCATCCCTCGCTTAATTGTAAAGGTCAAAAAAATATATAGTGTATTCTACACCAACATCTAGGTATTAAGGTTGGTGCTATGCTTTCCTCATCTGCGAGGATCCAAGTCACAGAAACTTACTTTGTAGAAACTGTGGTACAAGGACAAAAGTGTGCATACTAGGCAATAGTGTGTACACACAGAACATGTAGATAGAACCTACTGCAAGTGTATGGAGCAAAGTATTTCGAGGTTAGATCAGAAATGTCGTATGATAACAACAGCTACGTGCTTGTGGGTGTCCATATGGTGTCTACAAGGGAGTATTATCAAGGCTGAAGAGTTTAAAGCTGACAGGACAATATAAAAGACAATGACTATTTATGTATGACAGGCCAAGTAAAGTAAATACCACATTCATTTTAGATGGTTGGACACATTCTCTCTGTTGATTAAAAAAAAAAAACACATCCTCATATTAGCCGCCAAGCATTCAACATGTGAGCACGTCTCGTCGTGCTCCGAATGACTGCGAGTGTTTGTAGCCGTCACTTTCCTGCTTCCACCACGTGTGTCTATGAGAATAATGCTTGTGTGCTTTTGAATAACATCGGCCTTATTTGTCATCTGTCTCTGATTATTCAGTGCTTTCACCGGGGGCAGACGAATTGTGGGAAAGCAAACGAAGAGCCTTCCGCCGCTTGTTATTCCCTCGGCCTCTGCCTGATTCCGTCTTCTTTGAAAGCTTCTGACGGTAAAAAAAAAACAGAGAGGAAGCCGGAGGAAATGATGTCAGCGAGTTGCTGTTTTGATAGATTGTGTTTACCTGCCCTGAACACCATGTGCATGTGTTTCTGCTGGACCGCGTTTCCACGTGCGTCCGGCTTACTGGATGCGTATTTCATTGTGTCGAGGGTTTGTTTGAGTTCTGATGTTTTTTTGCTCACCTATGAGAATGAACTGGTCTCACAAGCACAAAAAGAGTTTACTGTTCTCTGACAAACTATATGTACTGTATTTGTCAGATACTGGAGCCCGAAACCACAAACTGATGAACAGTGTGGATCCTCGGGGATGAGTGAAACTGGCCAAGACACCCTTCAGGAGGACAGATATGATCTTTAAGATTTTCCAGCCTCTGATATGATGACGTCTGCGGTTGCTGGTGGGAACAGCAAATGTGTTTTAATAAAAAAAAATAAGTCAGATAAGAATCAACCAATGCACTGTGCCATGAGCAACCACAGGCTGACTCCACACTACATACAGTGCAGTTAAGTTTCCACACAACTCAAAGTAAAGAAGACTGTCAGATTGCTGAAGAGTTGGAGGTGTGCATGTTTTGTCGTACACTTCAAAATCTTAAATCCTTTTTATTGAACCACATCCATAAATTTCATACTAAGGCTCATGGATATTGCAGATATTTGAAATGGAAGTGGAAGAAAAGAAACATTGAGGCTTCAGAAATGCCTCGCAGCTAGATGATCCCCGGTTAGGACACCTGCGATCTTTCTGCGTGGAGTTTGCATGTTCTCCCTGTGCGGCGTGGGTTCTCTCCGGGTTCTTCGTCTTTCTCCCACAGTCCAAAAACATCATGAGGTGAATTGGTGATTCCAAATCATCTGTAGGTGTGAATGTGAGTGTGCTTGGTTGTCTGTCTCTAAGTGTAGCCCTGTGATAGACTGGTGACCTGTCCAGGGTGTCCCCTGTCTTCACCTCAAGTCAGCTGGGATAGACTCCAGCCCCCCTAGTGAGGGTTAAGTAGTACATAGATAATGGATGGATGGAAATGTACTTTACTATGGAATTCCTAGAGGAACTATTTGGGATTTCTAACCCAACACCTACCTTAAGTAATGTACACAAAAGCATTAGCCATATGCACGTATGTGTGAAAACACAAGTTCATACCATGAAAACTAAACATATTTATCTCATTTTCATAACTGAAATCAATTTTAAAAATGAAACGGTCACATGGAAAAAAATCCTTTATCACACTTTCACAACCACCAGTTTAGACCAAGAGGTTTCAAATTGGGTGTCAATGATTAGAACCTCTTTAGGGAGTAACAGGTGGAACCAGTCTTATTTTAACCTCTGACATCTCTGTTATATAAGTGTGTGGCGTCATCAGGCCAAGATCTGAGGAGCTCTCCAACGCCTTCAGACATGACATTGCGGGTGCCTATGAGTCTGGTAGGGGATTTCAAAAGCTCTCAAAGTGATTTGAGATGAATTATTCCACGGCAAGGAAATTTATCCACAAGAGATGGAGATCTCAATCGACTGCCAATTTCACTAGACCTGGCTGCTCCAGTAAAATCAGCCCAAGAGCAGACAGTTCAATGCAAAAAAATGCTCTCCAAGCAACCCCCGAAATTCCCGCACAGGATCTACAGGTAACTCTGCAGCTGTTGATGTCAAAGTTCTGCATCTATAATCAGAAAGAGATTGCACAAATTCGACCTGCATGAGAGATGTGCCAGGAAAAATCCTTCGCTGTCCAAAAAGAACATTAGAGCACAACTACAGTTTGCCAGTGAACATACAGGCAAAAACCAGGCCCTCTGGAATAAAGTGTTCTTCACAGATGGATCTAAGACAGAGCTGTTTGTGTACAGCAACAGGAGTTTTTCACAGATTAAAGAACATCATACCAAACATGGAGCATGGTGATGGAAATGTCATGGTTTGGAGTTGCTTTGATGCGCTCATCGATTCAAACATGAGTTCTGCATCTTGTCAAAGAGTGCTTGTCAGACAGTGTGAAGCAATCGGTTTGAAAGTTGAAGCTGAACACAAGTTCCAACAGAAAAATGATCCCAAGAACAGATTAAATCCACCGAGGAAAGAATCAAAAGGAAGACATAGAGTAGACTACACTAGAATAGAAATACTTTACTGATTCCCCAAGAATACATTCTGTAAATGAAGGGTAGCACATGCATGAAAATCTTCAAAAAACTTTATAACTTAAGGCATTTTGCATTGTAGAGAGGTAAAAAATTTCAGCAAGCCAATGTCAGCGACTCATAGACAATTATGCTAAATCCCTAAAAGATGTTGTTTCCTCTAAATACGGCAAGACTAGCTTCCAATGGCAAGGGTGTAGTTACTTTTCACAGAGAAACATTACATCTGTTGATATTTTTGGTTGAATAAATGATTGAAAAACCTAATTTCCCTGATGGTTCTGTTCAAGTACGTTACCTTTATCTGTAGGCACTGCTTTAAGGAGGATTAAATTTCCATGGGATCAAAGTGTATGTTTATGTACAATTGAATTATGGGAATGCCGGAAACCTATCCGTTCACTTGCTGCTGCACAGACAGTGACGCACTCCAACAGTGGTGCAGACACGTAGCCGAGTACATGTGAACGGTGATGCAGCTGTTTAGCTTCAGGAAAAAAAGTTTTTTCCAACTCTAATGCAGCCGTCACGCTTTGCTGTGAGCCTCTCTTCAGCGTACTTCCAAGAGAAATCCTTTAAATGGCAAACTTATTGAAGTGGTAACAAGATTTCTTGCACCAGTACTAAAGAGGCGAGACCACATCTGTCATAGCGAACCGATTATTTGCAAACTTCCAGCGTCACGTGAAATCGTCAGCGTCTCGACGGATTGATTCTGTTCTGGTCCACCTTCAGGGATACTCAGCTTCCTTTGTCTGTGTGCCACTTTTGCAAAATGAAAGGCGGTCAGGGACCAGCTAACAAACAGAGAACAGTATATATCAGACAAAATAAACTTAAATAACCCTTTACCCATATTTCTTTGAAATTGTTTCTTCTTTATTCTTTTATATAAAGAAAGAGAAGCAAAAATTAGGTCTTACAAGTTACATTGATTGAAATATGAGATAGATAGAACCCTTGAGAAGGACAGACTGAGAGCCTCCTTATCCTTGTGTGTGCTGAATTAAACCACTGCTCTACAAGCTGGCAGCCTTCTTTGCCTTGTCTCTTGTGTCTTTGATTTTTTCTCTACTTGTTGTTTTGTCTGTCTTCCTTTTCAGTTATACTTCAAGCGTGTGCAGTTTCTCCTCTGTGTGTAGGTGTGTTACACTGCGTAAATGAAAACATCGCATACGGTTTTTCCCGTTTAGTCCTTGGAAAAATAAACACAGTCAGAGGCGTGAGTGTTTAACTGTGCGTGGAAATACGTAGGTTTTATGTGTCCTGCAAACTGAACAGATACTGCGTGTCTCTGAACAGGCCTTGCAAAATATTTGATTAAAAATCTGCAAAGGGAGGAGGTCGGGGTGGATGGATGGTTCATTTAAACAAAGGAGTTTGACAGGAGAGGCAGCTTTTCCAACTTGCAAAGTTTCTTTTAACGGGTTCATAGCGTGACTGCTTCTTTCCCTACGCCTAATCAAGTTGTTTGTGCTTTAACAAAACAGATATGAAAAACATATATATGTACTATATTACACTCCAGTGAGTCATATTCAGTATGGTAGGGACTGTATTGTTGTTGGAGGACTTGTCATTACACAGAGGTTGCATGTCAGGATGAGTCACAAAAGCTATGTTCCTATACAACTCGACTGCATTCTCAGTTATGTTGTGGCAAAATGGATTTTCTCCTGAATTACATTTGTTTGTGACATATCACAAATAGGTTTCTGGTCTACATAGCTTTGCCATTTATTGCATTACTTTCTTACTGTGACACTTTTTCAGCCAACAAATTGTATATTGGATGGAGCAGGACTGGTAAATGTGATGGGTTCCTATTTCGGTGCCTCGATTTGACCAAACAGCGAGTGAAAATGAAATGTTCACTCCTGAGAAAATCTCATATTTCCACATCAAAACTGCAGTGTATTTGTGGTATCTTGATGTTCCACCTCATGGGAATGTTTAGTTAGGAGCCCCTAGGTCAAAGGTTTGGGTCAAAGGTGCTGCAGGAAAGGTGCCTCTTTGTTCAGAAGAATGGGCTCCCTTCAGGATATGAACCATATATTTTGTCTTTTTTTGACAACCCCCCAAAAAGCCAGTAGTTAAGGTTATTCTGGAGGGTGATTGTCTTTGGCTTCGAATCCTCTCACAGGCAAACCATGGTGTCTGAGATACAGTATTTGTTGCAATAAACCGTCTTATATACCAACAAGATCAAAATCAAATCAAGTTTATTGTCATTTTGCTGTATATACACAGTAGTACAGGCAAGATGAGAGACCGTTTCTTCAGGATCATTTAATTAGTAAGTTGGGGACAGTAAGTGGGACAGGCAAGACTCTAAATGTTCACTGTCGCTGTCTCCTGAAGGGGCCACTGTGTGCCATCATGTTGAACATGGTGAACCTCTTCAGGTCCTGGTAGGTCTTCAGGGACACAAAGACACACATGATGGTGTAACGATGGTGAAGCTGCAGATGCTGCCCAGAGCTAGCTGTCTGTCTGTCCACCTGGAATAATGTTGTCCTCTCCAGATGTATGTCTGTCTGGGATGTTGTCATGGAGCCATGTTTCTGTTAAAGTAAACACACAGCAGTCTTTACACTCTCTGTGGGTTCTGAGCTCTCAGCAAACGTAGCTCGTTGAGCTTGTTGTGGAGGAAGCAGACATTGGAGCGTAGGAGGACGGTCCTGCTGGTCTGGAGGGGTTTGCCTTTAGCCTAGCATTGGTCCCGGCTCTTTTCATTCTCTTTTGTTTACGTTCGTACCATTTGCGCTTCCCTCTCTCTCGGGCAACTGCCGGCGTAGTCTCCAATCGGATTCCATGTTGGTGTAGTATGTCACAACCTACCGCCGCAATTCCAGCACCGTTCACTGTCCTGATGTTCAGCAAAGTCTCTCGGCCGCAAGTTTTGCGGAATGAACGTCTGGTATAGACAAGACACTCAAAATGTTCGTTGTTTCCTGAAGGGGCTGCTGCGTCTATGCGCGGCGCCATCACCATGGCGAGATGGTATCAGTGGAGAATTTCTACATCACCTTCACATCATTGCTACTCAATAAACAACATATTGATAACATTCTCAAAAGCAACTCAAGGAACCAATCCTGTCAGCTTGCAGGATGGTACTTTTTGTATCTTTCTTAGAATTTGGTTTCCGGGGTATTCACAAATCTTCACTTTGGTTGGAGGTTTTTGAAAGAATCATTTTTAATGCCATAAAGCTGCACCTTCGTGTGGATGACAGGCCAAATCATAGAGAAATATCTTTGTTTTGTGAGATACCCTGCTACATGTGGACAAGGCCCCAATCTTCCAACTTGCCATTGTGTAGCGTAGCATAGCTTTTCAGTGTTTGAGCAAAGTTGTAGGTGAGCTGGTGTGCTCGAGCAGCAGTGAGTGGGGAGGTGTAGGTGGAGAGAGAGGCAGGACTTTACAGTTCGACACATTCTGGCAACAGCCACTGCACAGAGTTACATCAGAGCCATTTTAAGGCAGAAAAATATATAATTTCCTGCAAATAAGCTCATTATGTGACTTTAGGGGGTTAAATCAATGACAGAAGAGAGATTTAGTTAAAATATTGGTCCAACACAGGACACATCTTAGAGTCTCCTTATGCAGACTTTGTGGCTTTTAGAAGGTGCAAAGTAATATCACACTGTTGCCTTACCAGAAGGATAAAATTCTCCTCTTTCAAAAAGTAATTGAGCAACAGTTTAGCTCAATAGGAGCATGATTTGTTGTGATGCAGAGCGAGCAACTACAGAGCAGCAAGAGGCCTTTGCTTAGTGTTGAAGCACAGACTGAAACTATCTGGTATGCACCGAAAGGAACTAAGCTAAAACATACATCTTGCCGGAGAGCGTGAGAGAAGAACGGACACATTGTGCTCGTTTTTTTTTCCCATAATCCTGATTATAAACAGCATGGAAGGATGAAACTCAGGATGAACCCGGCTGATCTGTAAATCATCTTCTTTGAGTGGAACACAATTTCTGATGCATTTCTTTTTCCCCCAGTCATTTTATGGAGTCATAGTGATACCAGCGACTACTGCAGCTTCATCGACAGTAACATCCTTTTGTGTGCGTTACATCACATACATCCCGACACTGATCTGTCTGTTGTTTTTCTGCAGCTTGTCCTACATGTTCCATTCATTCCATCTACATTTAAAACAGCACTGATTTTCTCTAATGGGCTGAGGGGAGACATGGCATTACTAACCTCAGACAGATGCTTCAGTGAATTCATACACTTTGAATGCAGCTTTGTTCCCATGCTCCCTTGTTTGACTCTGTTTTATGTAACCGTTGCTTCCTATTTTTACCCCAATTATTATGTAATCTTCATGTCTGATGTTATTCCTTTTGCAATCGTATAGACTAATGTTCTGTCAACAAAACACTGTATATGTGAGTGTCCTTAGAGCCTTAGAGAACAACCAAGGTCAAAAAGTTTGAACAGGATAGCAGCCCATTTCCTGTCTGCAGCATAAAAATAATGACATTAAATGCAGCTTTTGTTGTTCTGCATTAAATGCTTTTTTTTTTTTGCCTGAATGTTTTCCATGTAGCTTGCATAGCAGGGCAAAGTGAGGACGATGAAGAAGTGGAGCTGAAGGTGGAAAAAGGAGGAGAGTGTCTCAATTAAAGCCATAATCTTCACCTGCTGGCTGCATGTCATGCTCCTTTTTATCTTACATGACAAAGTCCTCGGCTCAGACGGCCTGATGAACGGACCGTATGCTCGGTCAGGGAGCTGCGAGGCTTTTACTCGCTCCCGCTCGTTCTCCCTCCACATGTGGTGTCTTCTACCTAACTGGCTGACTCCAAACAAACAGCAGGGGGTTGGAGGAGGAGGAGGAGAGTGAAAGGAAAGAAAGGAAAGAAGAGGAGGAAAATGGCATACATGAGAGAAAGATTAAGAGGACAGAGGATGATGACATGCAAAGAAAATAGAAAAACAAGACAAGAAAAAAAAAAGACATTAAATAGGGTCTTAGATGAAAGGAAATTAAGTATAAACAGGTGAAATAATTACAAGTGAGGCAATGAAAGAGAGACAAAAAGGAGGGAGATGAGAGGAACAAACGAGAAAAGAAAAATGGAGGGAAAGGAGGAGGAACAAAACAGAAGAAATGGTGTAGAAGGAGATGTGAAACAAAAAAGACAAGAAAAGGGAGGAAAGCAGAGAAAAAGAAGGGAAGAGAAGAAAAGAAAAGAATTAGAACAAACAATAGTGAAGAATGAAGAAGAAATAAAGAAAAAACAAGCGAAAGAGAATAAAAAAGAAAGAGCAGAAAATGAGTACTAAAAGATCTGGTTTAATATTCATCTTGAAGTCGCACTTTTTATTTTTAGAGTCTATGCTAATGTGATGAGTGTCAAGCTGCACAAATATATATGTATAAAAAAAACAACAAAGAAAAACCAAAACAAAAAACCTGTAAAGTTGTACATACGTCTTTGTATTTTTTTTCTCCTTGATTTTTTCCCCTTCTTATTTATATTTTTATTTCATTTTTTCCATATTCTTTTATTTTGTGCTACTCTGATAAAACAGTTTCCCTCGTGGATCAATAGTCTAAGATGAAGAGTTGTGTACCCCACACAACCTGCAGCCAGCAGAGGCCACTGCAGAGCAAACGACATTTTATTTACTGCAAAGGAAGAAAACTTCAGGAAGAAATAAATCCCAGAGGTCATCCTGTGTAGCAGCAAGTCTGAGATAAACAAAAAACTAAAAAAAACACTGTATTTTTTAATATCTGAGAGCAACAAAAAACATGAAAATATACATTAAAATGGTTCTATAAACATTCTTTACATATGTTTGTATATAAATTATTTTTGAACCGCATTTCCCAGAATGCACCGAGCGGAGGTTAGAGGTTATCTGGACATGTGTAGTTATCCACAACAACCGCAGCCTCCTTTAAGTGGAAACCTTGCCCTCTGTCCTGTGCAACCTTTGATATCTTCCCCTTTCAGATATCTGGAGGTCCGAGCGGTCACTGTCCGTGAATGAGCGCCGCTGAGCGGAACCATAATCCCGCTGGAAACAACCGCCCGGAGCCGCTGGACTGCTGCGGAGGACTAAACAACGTCGACTACTCTAAGGTAAACTGTTGTGTCTTGCTAAGTCTTCCTGTGTTTCTGGCTCACATTTAACCCGGTTCAGCTACGTTAGCTTCGGTTCGACCGACTGAATTGATATGTGGAGCTCCGACCACCGGTAAACACACAGTACCATGGGGGTTTTCAAAATAAAAGCAGGATTTCCTACAAATTCATAGCACACGGCTTTCAAACAAAGTAAATATTTTTTTAATAACATGTATTTTACTTTTTATTAATCTAATGACTGTTTTATCGATTAATTTATGAATTCAATGATTGTTTTTTTCTTTAACAAAAAATAATTGACCATTTAATTTGAGTGCATTTTATTTTGGCAAACTGTATGCCATAATGGAATAGAATAAATGTTATTGATCCTCCAGTACGGGAAATTTACATGCCACAGCAGCATCCCAAAAATCTAAAAAAGAAAGTACAGAGAAATAAAAATAATTACGTAGTAAAATAAGTATATACACAAAATGAGAAAAAATATACTAAAAAAATACAAGATTTACACTTAAAAAGAAAAAGACAGTGCAAATTTGCTGTGCAAAAATGAGTTGTAACCTGGTGTTAATTTTGTCCGTTTGATTCACTTCAGTCAGTGATGCTGACGTTGTACAGTCTTATTGCAGTTGGGAGGAATGACCTGCGGCAGTGCTCCTAAAAAAAATAAATATTCCTATTACCTTCCACACGGCCTGCGATGAGCATCAACACCCTATCACACTTGAACTTGTTCTATGGCACCTGTCTAGATTGTTGTCTCCTGACTATAATCCTTGCTTGTGTTGTATCCGCTCTCAGATGTACGTCGCTTTGGATAAAAGCATCTGCCTAATGAAATTGTAGAACTGTAGAATTCTTGCAAGGTGAATGTCTCACTCTGCTGCTGAAGGAGCTACTTAAAACCCCCACAGTCTCGTGCAGCGGGTGAGACGGGTTGTCCATGATGGATGTGAGCTTTGGCAACATCCTCTTCTCATCCACCTCCTCTATGAGCAGTCCAGGACAGAACCGGCCCTCCTGACCAATCTATTCAGTCTCTTTCTGCTCCGTATTTCAGTCAAAGGTGCGGCTCCATAGAAGTTCCAGTTACTGTTAAACCCTTTAAAGCAGTAAAGCAGTTACATCTGCTCTGTGTTTTTAACAAACATGTTTAGAATGTAAGAGACAGTGGTTAAGAAATTGTCATATACTGGAATCAAACGTCTGTTGGATGTGGGTTGTACACAAAGAAAGTAGTTGTGCTTACAATTATGACAGGATGAAAATAATTTTTAGACTGGAGGGCCCTGATTGCACTGAGCCCCAGTAAACCATTATTATGTCCAACTTACCACAAAAATAGATGTTTTCTTTCACCCATGATAGTTGGCTGGTTGTCCAAGGTGAAATGGGTACTATCCATGTTTGCATTACATCCATCCATTATCTATACACCGCTTAGTCTTTACAAGGGTTGCGACGGGGCTGGAGTCCACCCTAGCCGACTCAGGGTGAAGGCAGGCGACACCCTGGACAAGTCGCCAATCCCCCCCTCTCCAGTGGGAAGCCTATATATAGTTTCCGATACAAATAATGTGTCTATCCGGCACAGTTTTCAAGCTACAGTGCAGTCAAAATTTATGACCATGTGTTTGACCTTTAAAAAATCATCCACGGATAATTGTAACATTATCAAACCCAAAACTCAACAGCCCCAACATGATTACTTATCTGCACCAAACACCATAAATCTACCGTCAACCCATTTGAAGGTATAAGGTATTTTGGAAAAAAAAGACCTTTGACCTCTAGAAGAGTTATTTTTGTGCTGATTGACCCCACAATCTAATCATTCTGAGGAGAGGCCATTCCTAGCTCACCTGTAAAATATCAACTTGTTAGACCGTAGCACTCGAGCCAGAGACTGTTCACGGACACACATAGATGGTCCGTTTGCCCCCGACCAAGGGCAACCACAGTAAGTAACAGTATAAGATAAATGGTCACCAACACTCACTAGTACTATCAAAGTAGAATAAACTCTGATTGTAACGCAAACATATTCTCAAATACTTATTTAATAGGAATTCTCAGGTAGCAGGCAGTCAACTTTAGGGCTTTGTAGGTGTATTCAGCAGCTACAAGGACAACAGGTATTCAACAGTCGTCTCTTCCAATGAGCAGAAACACTTGGTGGAGCGTCTTCTATAGAGGAGCTCCTGTGTGTTTTCCCTTCAGCTGTGAGTCTGTTGTGATTTGCAGCTGTGGTTGCTCTGCACAGTGTACACACCACCGTTTGTTTTTTTTTTTTGTAATTGCGTGAAGTACTCCCAACTTTCGAGGCCTCAGGTCTTTAAGAACTTCTACCCTGAATGGAATCAGATGCTGCGGCAGCCATTTCCTAAACTGTAACATTGACTGCACTGGAACGATAACTGGAGACCAAAATGAATGATGACATTTTGCAATAATTATGTTGCGATATGGAAGAAAAATATTTATTAGAATTAGCAGAATCAGTTTAGAGCTGCAAGGTGGTGTAGTTGGTTAGCATTGTTGCCTCGCAGCAAGAATGTCGCTGGTTCGTGTCCCGATGAGGACACCAGGATCTTTCTGCGTGTAGTTTGCATGTTCTCCCCGTGCAGTGTGGGTTCTCTCCGGGTTCTCTGGCTTCCTCCCACACAGTCCAAAAACATGTTGAGGTTAATTGGTGATTCTAGATTGTCTGTAGGTGTGAATGTAAGTGTACTTGGTTGTCTGTCTCTAAGTGTGGCCCTGTGATAGACTGGTGACCTGTCCAGGGTGTCCCCTGCCTTCACCCTAAGTCAGCTGGAATAGACTCCAGCCCCCCATGACCCCAGTGAGGATTAAGCGGTGTGTAGATAATGGATGGAGGGAGAATCAGCTGAAACATTTTAGGAAAAAAAAGTAAAAATGATGCGTTGTTTACATCGATTATGTCCAGTAAATGCAGCAGCCCTACACTATAACAACAACATTTTCTATTTTAATAAGCAACTGGGTAATAACATCAATTGCTGCAACACAAATAATATAGTTTTGTGTTTTTTGATTTAAGAACAACTGGTTACATCAGTTTTACAATATTTTAATATATGTTCGATAGATTTTCACTTATGTAAAGGATAGTGGCATTTCTTGACAATAACAAACCAAAAAAAAAAAAAAAACCCCACAAAAAACCATCTTTATCCCGCCATATATTTCATGCTAAGAATATGTTTTATGCATTAACCGAACTTTTCAAAGTTTGGTTGTGACTTTTTTTTTCATGTTTCTCAGTATATCCCAACCTTCCCCCACTCTTCTTTTGACCTTTCCCGTTTCCCTTCAGCTGACCTCTGCAATAAAGGCCAAAAGCTGATCTTTAACAAATACCATAGTAAGGTGTTGGGCCACCAGGACAGCTTCAAAGCATCGATTGTCCCATATTCATGCTGGTACCTGCATTTAACGTCCAGCGCTGGAAGTTGCAGACCTTATCCATGTTTTTCTGTCATCAAACTGCATGATGTGCAAAACTTTTGGCTGTTTTGCCGTTTTAGCCTCAATACTGTGACGTATAATGAATTAAACACCCATAACAAGCCGAGGACTTTGACTAAAAGGGATGCTGTGTTCCTCCTCATCGCTGTCGTCAGTCTGCTTAAAGTGGAAAACCTCACAGAGAGCTCTCGTCTGTGATACCAGAGAAAACACGTCGCCGTTGCTCAGCCTCATTTCAGTTGTGAGAATTAATTGTTGTGCTCTTCGTCATGCTTCACTTTTGAAAGAGACCTGTCTGATATGCAATTTCTTTGCTCCTCTTTGTTCACAAAGGAAGTCTTGTTTGTTTCACACTGTGATGTGATATACTGCGGCACTGATCCGTGCAGACAAACACGTAGGTCAGACTGGAGCAAATGCTACATGAGAGAAAACTAACAGACAGCAGTTTTGTCTTTTAGAGTTGAATAATACTAATTATTAATAATTGAAAAAGCCTCTTATGATTTAAGAACAGGGCAAAATTAATCTGCAACTCCTTCGCCACCAGTTCAACTCACACTATAAATATAGGAATTGCATTCACGTTGCATGACAACAAGACAGCGGCTATGTCTGAAATCATCCACTCACTCCCTATTCACCTTCTAGGAACCACTATAACTTTGTAGGGAGCATTACTCAAGCTATGAATTACGTCGCTCGCTAGCCGCGATTTGTGCCGTAGCAGCATAATGCAAACACATCAAATTCACAGTTTATTGCGTAGCTAAGAAACGGGTAAAATAAAATTTAACAAAACATAAACTGGAAATTACTAGGGCTTGACCCAAACATCCGATTATTCGGTCGTTGTTGTGGTATCCGCATATCAATTTTGAGATCTAAATATTCGCCTTCCCCGTCCCGTCGTTGTGGTGGTATCCGGATTTGCCCGCAACTCACCAGCCCCCCTGACTGTGCCAAATATTCGGATATTCATCATTGATTGGACCCGAATATCCGGAGCCCAGAAATTGCTATTCGGACAAAACCTAGAAATTACTCACAAGTTTCTGTGCTCTTGTTTGTCTAGTTTGCATTTCCTTTCGCGCAATGCATGATGGTCCATGTTGCTTGATTATTGACCATTGGCTGTACGTGGCTTTTCACGGTGCATTGTGGGATAGCTTGAGTGCACTTTTTGGGTGTAACATTTGTAACTTAACATTCGGACAGCCCTACAAAATGGCAAACACCTGATATAGTGCACTATGTAGGGGGCAGGGGGTGATTTCAGACACAGCCTATGAAAGATGCATCTAAAAAATGTGGTGCAATGGATGGCCTTCAAATTGCAAAACCTTTTTTTTTTGGCCCACTTCTCTTTTCACACTGACCTCAAGTGAGTCTGAGGTAAGACCACTCACCGAGCCAACCTCCTGAATCAGAGCACGGCACAGAAGTGGGCACTTTCTGAGACTCTCCAATAAAAATAAAACACACACACACACAAAGATGCTTTTTGCGAATATCAAAACATCAAAGCCTTATTGAGCCTTCTCGAATGAAACCTCGCTGTTCTTTTTTTTCCCTCCCAGTTCAATTTTCTGTCCAGGTGGACGCTAATATATTTGGAAGACTGGATGGTATCTCTCCTTAAACCTGGGGTAGGTGGGATTTGTTTGGCATCACTGGGGCAAAAATTCTACACTAACCAGCTTCAGATGAGATAATATTAACATCAACAAAGTCCATTGTTGAAATAGGATGTGATGGTGCAATGCGTTAGATAGAGCAGGTTTACTTTCCCATTATTCGTTTATTTAAAAATTGCATCACACCAGGCGACAAACTCTTTCTAGTAGGCCAGGTCATTGCCCAGTCTTTTACCTTGACATTACACCTGACTATAAAGGGGTTGCCCTGTGGCCTGTGTAGCTCTTGTTTAGTGAAATACTGTCAGACAGTTTGGTATCGAGCTTGATAAGCAGGTCGAGATAAGAGATGATGTAATAGTTGTGTAGTACGAAGTACTTCAACAAGAAATCAGCTAAAAGGAGTGACTGAATCGGACAGCTTGTATCTGGGGCTGCTATGATAAGTCAGTGTAATCGATGACATTGACACTGAAAATGAATCAATATCAATGTTGTTTTTTCTTTTACTGGCACCAATCTTTTCTTTTTAATGACAATCTTTATAACAAATGTTTATCACTTCTTTTGTCATGATGCCATGTACTCGTTTTTGGCTCCAGTCATGGCTGCAGTCAGCAGTCCAACTTTAAAAAATGTGAAAGCTTTCAATTACTATATATTACTTAAAGTTTGAAGCAACCAAAGTCAGAAAACAAATACCCCAAAAAAGGGTAAGATGAGCTGCTTTAACTGCTCTGTGCTTGTAAAATACCCACTGTGGTTATGTGGCACTTGGTCGAACACACAGAAAAAACTTATTTAGTACTTTGTCAACTTAGATTTCTTTAGAAGCTGCACGACACTTTGACACAATAAGGCTTCATTTTATTGTGTTAGAATTTCCAGTTTAATTCGACAGTTTTGTAATTTATTATGGTAACTTTTGCTATCATTTCGTACTCACGACATACAGTTTGTAAATGTAAACTGAACTAAAATGGTCATTTTACTTTTTTCGAGGAAAATTAATCATTCAGATTAATTGACTGATCAGTAAAATAGTTGATAGATTAATAATAAAAAAAATTATGAAATAAATCCTTATGTGTTTATATAAAATGTAACTACAAGCTACATGAGACATAACTAGAATAATTGGTCAAATGTTGGGTCATAAACTTGGATTTCTTTTGCCAACTCTCTGGAATTAATTCCAAATTTGTTCTAAATTTAGATAAAAGTCAGGAAGTTTCTATTCTTGTGGACACCTTTGAGGACAGTAACGCCATCTCCTAACTGGCTCTGGATGACGGCATTGAAGCCTTCACATTAATACCCATCCATATTCTGATGAAATGACGCTTTTTTTTGTGTCATATTTATCCCGTGTTTTTTTTTCTTTCAGATGGATTTGACGCTGATGGAAGAACTCCTGAAACACATTAACTTTCATGACTCCAGCTTTTGTGTCGCTGTGATTGCCATCATTTTCAACCCTTTCTTCTGGAATGTGGTAAGAATTCTGTGAAGAGCCTACTGTGGCGACAAAATGAGATTGTACCACCTCTTGTGTACCTAAGCCACGTGCAGCCACAAACTAACGCAAGTTGATTAAAGAACGGGAAACTGAAGCACGTGGAAATCTGACAATGGAAAGTCGAGACTGAAAGTTAAAATTTCCTGAAAAAAAAAACAAAAAAACCCCACACGTGATTGCGTTTTGTTTGGGTACCAGCATTTTCTTTGTTGGATTGAAGTGTAAGGCCAGCTTGTTGATAGAATACTCAGGCTTTCAGTTTCAGTCCAATTAAAAATCCTATTGTTGCAGCCAGAAGCAATAGAAAAAGTCTGGCTATTGTTGGGGGCCGTGAAACAGCAGGCACTGATCTTGACAACCTGAAGAGTGAATCGTTACATTGTTTTTTTGTTTTTTTTAAAATCAATAAGTTTCATAATAGATCCCTGGCAGGTGGCACTTTGTCTTCAGAACGTGACTTTATTTCTGGGTGGGAAGCCAGTGAGGGATTCTGTCCTTTTTGCTGACTCTTAGTGGTGGGTTGGAGACAAGCTTCCACACCCCTCCTTAAGGTCTACTTTGGTGGATGCTTATGGCACATTAGGGCTGTCACAATATCAGATATTCGCCACGCGATAATCAATACCTATCGAGAATTTTAGTCAAACTCCTTCTTTAACTCGGCTTATTTTGCATTTTGTCCCTTTTTGGCGATTGAATTACCAAAAATGCGAGTGTACCTTTTGTTGCTTCTAGAGTGGAGCGTCAGCCACATACTTATTGTCGCTGGATTATGTACAATGTTGTCAACCTGTTTATTGCAGCACCCGTTGGACGCATATTAAAAAAATCTTGAATTCTAAACCTCCAGACAGTACATATGGACAGAAAGCCGAACTTAAGTGTTTCCAGCTAAAAATTATGTACCTACTCAAAGATACACAGAATTCTGAACACTGGATGGTAGGTCATTGCATCAAAGTTAAAGTTTCCACCTCTAAGGTAAAAAGCAGAAGGCAGTCCTCTCCAGAAGTCATTGAAAGATAGGACTCTGGTTTGTTTCCTGGTTAGGACATTAAGGATCTTTCTGCGTGGAGTTTGCATGTTCTCCCCGTGCAGCGTAGGTTCTCTCCAGGTTCTCCGGCTCCCTCCCACAGTCCAAAACTATGTTGAGGTTAGTTGGTGACTCTAAATTATCTGTAGGTGTGAATGTGAGTGTGTTTGGTTGACTGTCTCTGGCGCCCTGTCCAGGGAGTCAGCTAGGATAGGCTCCAGCCCCCCTGCAACCCTAGTGAGCATTAAGCAGTGTATAGAAAATGGATGGATGTTGTGAGGAAGCATATCCAGCTACACACGGCTTTGTGAAATCGAGGCAAACGGTCTGAACAGCGTCCCTGAGCCTGATAAAGCTGCCCTTCTCTCTATCGTCGCAGACTGCTGGGCTGCACAGACAAGACGACTGCGTTCACATCAGAATGTGATCTCGTCAGGGACTTAAAACTGATTACACATACATATGTTACATAATGTGATTGCCCATGGTTGCGTCGGAGTCGCGTCTCATTCATGCTTCACACAAAGGCACAGAAGGAAACGCTGTCTTTCATGTTCAAGATATCATATGCATGCATAAGTGCTACACACACTTTTTTTTGAGTCACATCTTCCCCATTGATGGTGTTCAGTGATGGAACTATGTCTGCATTTAATTACGCTCGCAGCCTTACGTAATACTATAATTAAAGTAGGCGTTTAAGTACATTTTTTATCGTGCTTTCTCTGTGGTTTTAACCCCAAGTGGAATTAATTATGATATCGCTGCTCGTAAATTAGAGCCAAAATGTTTAAGTTAATGCAAAAAAATTCAAACCTCAACAGCTATACTCTTTTGTATCGCCCTCATATGTTCCATTAGGCGTCATTTACTTCGTCATGATGTTGACTACACTCTATAACGATCTCTTCGCCTGATGAAATAGCTCAGTTTGTGGGATCACTGGATAAAATTGGTGTAATTTTGATAGCAGTTCCAGCGCCTCAACAGGTGCATGCGTTTCCAGATGGTCATTTAATTAACCTTTTTAACGGTGATTCATTCCACCGTCGACTCGGCCCGGCGTCTCGCCCGCACGGCCCCAGCGGGACACATGCTCGTCACGCGCACGAGAAGAAGGGAGGCCAATTATTTGCATTAAAGTAAATGTCACCGAGGTGCTCTTGGCCCTTTGCACATGATCACTCCCTTTTTGAGCATTGTGCTGGAAGATGAGCTGTAAGTGGCCGTAATGGGCGTTATTCAAGCAAACAGCATTAGGACTGATGGAACTTATACGCAAAGATAATAAAAAGATCTTTCTCATCTCACACGTTCGAGCTACCGTGCCGTATTCGTCCAAGTTGCAAGCATTGGGGACGGAGTTTTTTTTTTATTTGATTACGCCGGACTCCCAGCTCCTAAATGGCGAAGACAGACACATACGTTTCTCAGCTTTTTATCCTACTGATTCCTATTTGTGATCACATGTCTGTCACATGTGGAGCCGAGACTGATTTTGAAAGCAATGTAGCTCATTTGGGTGCAAATTTGTCGCCTTTGTCCTATACACGTGGGCCAAGGAACAAGCTCGTGTGTGCTTAATGAAAGTTAGCGGTAAAGTACAGACGGCGCCGTAATGTGCTGGATGTACTGTGCCGGTGCTCGCAGCTATTAGTGCTGAAGGCCTCGAAGGTGAGTGCTGCGGCTTCAGGGAACAAGAAGTCGAGAATGTTTCACCTTGAATCAAAGGACTGTCTTCCATCGGACCAAGGATGCTGAATAGAAGTCCGACATTTACTCTTCTTCGCTCACTACAGTCTTCTTTTTTCTTTGCTCCTCGCTCTTTATCATATCCAAATATTTTACAAAAGAGTAGCTTCCTGCTGAACAAAACATTAAAATTGCAAGCAACCAAAAACCAAAAAGGTTAAATAGAAGCTAAATTTTCATTTAACTTGAGATTTGTCCTACTATGAGCCTCATGCTTCACATTAGATTGATCCATTCTGCATTTGAGTTGCACTTTGGGAAGTGTGATGGCCTTTTGCACTGATGGACTCATCTGTCAATCTAAAAAACATTTGTTAGATGAATCAGTAATGATGAATGAATGTTCGTTGGGGCTGCGAGGTGGCTCGGTGGTTAGCACTGTTGCCTTGCAGCTAGAAGGTGGCCGGGATCTTTCTGCATGGTGTTTGCATGTTCTCTCCGTGTGAGGATTAAGCAGTGTATAGATAATGGATGGATGGGATGTTAGTTGCAGTCGTGGTGTGTACATTTGTTTTAATTAGGATTAAGAAAATCGGCAAGCAGTTCAGTTTCTTTAGAATTAAGGAATGATTTGAAATGATTTGGTCCTGAAGTGTCTCTTTTTAGAGCAAAGATTTATGTAAACCTTTTATCTAAACACACAGTCAAACTTCTTCCAGGCTGCCTCTGTTCAGGATGGTGAGTGAGCAGCTGCTCTGTTCGATGTTTACTTGAAACAAAAGGTGTTCAATATGCAAAACAGCCTTAAAAACAGATTCTTTGCAATCTGAAAAAACTGACACATTAACTTGGGTCTGCAGCTCTTTTCCAAAGGAACAATGATGTTATAGATATTGTCTTTAAGACAGTTTTAGTAAACTCATCAGAAAATCACTTTTTTTTTTTTTTTTTTTTACCTGCGATCAGACTGAAGTGGTGGCATCTAGGAATGTGCTTGGGCCAGTTGGCTTTTTCACTTCTTTTCACTAGACCATCAGTAATTCAATTTCTCTCTGCAAGCTATGGATTTTACCCTAAAGAGAATATGCCAGTGCTCACTTCAGATCACTGGGTATAGAAACACCTCCACTGAAAATCAGTTCTCTTCTGTAAAACTTCAGAAGGAGCAGAAAACGAAGCAGTTCTCAACAAAATGGCATCATTTATAGAAAACCTGCTACACATTGGAGCGTGAACTGTGAGGGATCACTGAGGAGTGTGAGGGTTTTTCAGGACTGGCAGAACAGCGCACCCTGATGAGGATCTCTATGAGCTCCTGTCTTTCCCTGTTGGCTACAGCCAATGTCAAAGCTATTTCATATCTATTTCCATACCAATATCACCCCACAACAGTAAACCGACTTTAGCATTAAAGCTTGTATGTGTAGGATACGTTAATAATGAATTATGTTTCTGTTTGTTCTTAATTTGTTTCCACGTTCTTTTTACATCACCAGGGTCGCAGCTGAAAGTTTAAAAAAAAGTCAGATATGCCACAAGTATATACATTAGGCAACAATTTCATCAAAAGGAATCCTCAGATGTGCTTATTGTCTGATACGTGCCTTCATGATGGACCAGTGATCATATTATATTTTGTTATAAACTAATGAATTTATGCATTCACACAGTCAGCAGGTTTCTGCCAGCATTCCTTCCTGGCTTTGGCCGCTGCAACAGTGCTGCTTTCTGCTCCTATGATGTTTTTATATTCTTCATATATTGTAAAGATTGTATTCTGCTCCTCGGCGGTAAAGTGAGCCGCTCTGCAGCCAGACTGGTCCATAGTCGTGATTGGTCAGATGCTGATAACGCCGCCCATTTTATGTGCAGGCGCTCATACTGAGATCAGACAAACCTGGGTTGACTTATCAAGTTGATAACCACCGTCGTAGGACTGGTTTTCCTGAGTGCGATTGTTAGGGTTAATCAAGCCAGATCTCTGAAAGATATTCTGGGTGTGTTGATCTCACTTTGTAGTACAGGCTCCAGGCCAAAACTGTGTGACAATGCCCTTGTCAAAAATCTGTATTTTTATAAAAAGTAGTTGATTTTTAATTTAATTTTCTTGCGTTTGACCAGCAAAATTGCAGTATTTCTTACTGTATTTGAATTTAATAAAGGCATTTCTCAGATATTTCCAAGTATTTGAAATACTATTATTATTATTATAGATTTTAAAAAATAGTAATTAAAAAAAACTTTTATTTTACAGATTTTGTACAGTTTTGTTAAAGTACAGAGAACATGTAGTTATCACAGAAAGTGAGTATTAATTTGTAGAAAAAAATTATTTAAATTAGCTAAATATTGGATATGAATATTTTCCGATATTTGTTCCATTTTTTTAAAAAAATTACAATATTCCACAATTTAATTAACATTTTTATTTTTTTTTTACATTTTAAATTTTCAATTTTTTATTTTTTATTTTTTATTTTTACAGTTTACAGTTTATTTGGCAGCACTGGCTGATACATCCAGATGCAAAGGTTACCACTGCACAACTTCTTCCCTTCGTACTGCTTTGCAATTTTCCTGCAGCCTCATTTTCAAAATTGGTAGATCCAGAGATGTATAAGTTGTATTTGAGGTCGGGAAGTAAGAGTTTAATCCTTTAGGAAAAGAAAAAAAATGTAAATCTTGTATTTCTTTTAATCCAAAACTCCAGGTTCCCGTTCCAAACCTGAGCCCAGAGGT
The DNA here is from genome assembly GCF_000690725.1 of Stegastes partitus. Lineage (NCBI taxonomy): Eukaryota > Metazoa > Chordata > Actinopteri > Pomacentridae > Stegastes > Stegastes partitus. The sequence continues at coordinate 157,107 of NW_007578753.1, forward strand.
AGCAGTCTGCAGGTGGCATCCTGTTGAATGCTTCGTCCACCTGCACATGGTGTGACCTTTCAAAAAGCAATCATAACTCAGCGGGTAAAAGTCAGAAAGGCTTCTCCCTGTTTGCACTCTCAGTCCTGTACAACGACAACATGACTCTATGTTACCCTGGTGTTTCCCGATTGAGAGTTTTCATGCACCTACTGGTAAAACGTCTCTGATCGGTTGCATCAGTGCATGATGTAACTAAAACAAGATCAAGCATCAATATTAAACGGAGCACGGGGAGTCTGGTTGTTGCTGTGTCTTAATTTACCTTCTAGAAATGCCTCCCAGTGAACTTTATGAAGAAAACCTTTGCACCCGTTTATTCATACAATCAGCTAATCGTGTGGAAGCAGTGCCATGAATAAAAACATTCAGATACAAGTCAGGAGCTTTACTTTAATATTCATGTCAAGCAACAGAACCGGCGACCTCGCTGACTTTGACGGCGACTCAGATAACCGACTCTTTAAAAACTGTGCCGAGCAGGAAAGCAGCTGGGAAAGCTCAACGCCTCCACCTGAGGGGCTGAAGGTCACTTCAGGTGCTGCCAGCCAAGAACGGAAATGTGAGGCTGCACAAGCTCAACAAAATCTGATGAGTGGAAAAAAAAAAACTGTAGCCTGATCTGATGAGTCTTGATTCAAGGCTACATGAAGCCGACCTGGTTCATGAGGGAATATGTATTGGCTGAGTCACTTATTACCAACTGGGCTTCAGAAATCTTTGCCATTTCTGTCAAATTTTTAGTCACCGTGAGCTCATTTTTCGCTTTTTTAAGTCTGCACCTCAGTGAAAACAGCACAGCCGTGACTAGAAGTAGAGAGAATTATCTTGTGTGCGGTATACCAAAGTCGTAAAGCCAGACAGTACAGGACAGGGAACATAAAAGTTGAATTTCTTTGATTGTTTAGATTTTTTACATTTAGTTTCACTTGTGTACAATTCAGTTCTCTTCTCGAAATAAATTCTTATCTGTGCTGCAAATTTCGATTTTAATTTAAACTCTTCTATATTTATTAATATTCTCCCAATACTGTTGAGGTTAATTGGTGATTCTAAATTGTCTGTAGGTGTGAATGTGAGTGTGCTTGGTTGTCTGTCTCTGGGATAGGCTCCAACCCCCCCGCGACCCGAGTGAGGATTAAGCGATGTATAGATGATGAATGGATGGTTCATGTGAATTGATTGTTTTTGAGGATTTTTAGAGCAAAAGTGACTCGTAGAATTAAATGATTTTGATAAAATATCATGATTTTTAGCTTCATGTTCAGGATAACCATGTGTTGTAATAAGAATCTGTGTTTTGACTGTTGGTCTTGTGTATCTGGTCCCTGCTCGTTGACTCAAACAGTCGTCAAGTAAAGTCACTCTTATTTACACAGTGCATTTAAAACAACAGCCATTAAGCAACAGGCTTTCCAGAGGGGAATAATATAGTTCTTATAAATTTACCTGGTTAGTTTGAATATTTATGTATCCCTACACTATGAAAAAAATCTATATATTTATTTATTTATTTATTTTTTTGATAACTGTCCAGATTGTCCCTGTTTTGTGAAGTTACAAATAATAATTTGTAAAATAATGTTGATGAAAGAAAAAAAAACAAAAAAAAACTGGCCATAGCTCTAATTACTGTCCACAACAAACATCTGTATTGTTACAAATTTTAATTATTTCTTTGATGTTTGACTGTAAAATTACTGTATTTTTTAATGGTATTAAGATTAGCAAGAAATACGATTATTTTACCAATATTTTCCATTATTTAACATATAAATCATGTATCCTAAGGATTAGCAATTAATTATTTTATTTTGTTATTTTACAGATTTTCCTTATTTTGTTAAATCGCG
>NW_007578753.1:159296-249046 GCF_000690725.1 Stegastes partitus
CCACAAAATTGTACACGGAAGACCCAACGAATCCAAAGACTCCAAACGAATCACTAAATATATCTCAGACGTTTGAAGTAAGGATGAGGCGAGGCACGTGTGACCTGATTATGGACCAGAACCGTTATTTTCTTTCACAAGTTGCGGCAGACTTGTTTCTCCACCTTCCCTCGTCGTTCTAGACAAATCTCAGTCTCCAGTAGGTGGCCTTATGACACCTGCCGTACTTTTGGCACCTTCTCTACCATAAAAAAAAAAAGAATGCTGTCACGTTTTCACAATTTTTTGGTATTGGTGTGCTAACAAAGGATCGGCTCTCGTGACATTCCTGCTTAACGCCACGTGTGCTGACAAATCACAGAGGGAGGGACCTGCTCTTTAACAATGGAGGTATACCTTCTGTTTGCTCTGAACACAGTGTTCCTCGAGAACAAAGACGTAGCCGGGCCTGTCCCTTGAGTTTGTAGCGAGCGTCTGTGTGTGTGTGTGTGTGTGTGTGTGTGTGTTTGTTTGTGTGTGAACGTGTGCGGACACAGATCAGGATGTACCAGCCCCCAACTGCCACCTTTTATCTCCTCACACCGGCGCCATCCATGAATGAAAAACCGATCACACATGCACACAGACGGACATGAAGCCTGTCGGTTTGAAGCTGCGCTGCTGGAAAACAAGTTCAAAAGACATACTGACATAAAAGTCTAAAAGTGGAGGAGGCAGATCAGTCCGGTGATGTTCCCTGGTTTAAGCTGCATCCTCATCGGGGCCAGGAGGTCAGTGTGTCACGTAGCTCACGCTGAGCCATGTGGCACTGGGCCAGTCCTGCAATCAGCCCACGGCTGCAACCAATTCTGGACCGATTGAGCAAGCTTTGTTGGAAACGTTCAACAGGCTTAGCTGACCTGAGCGACACCTGCACAGTGTGGGCCACGACTTGTGTTTGCAGACGGTGATTTGTGCTCTGAAAGCCTCTGGAAAGTTCAGATCAGAGTGATTCGCAACGTCATCTTCCTGTGTGTCATCCAGGACGGTGCTGCTCCATCACCAGACTCAGATCAAGGTCAGAGTCTGCCGATGCTAATTCCACCTGTGTGCGCTGGTAGCAGCAGCATCATCAGGTGCTGAGGATGTCACTGCAGAGCACACGGGTATCTTAGGTCCCGTGTGTGCCTCCCATCATATTAATCCTGATCATAGACCATCAGCTAGGTAAAGATTTATTCCATCATGCACATAATGTGAACCATTTAAAAAAAAAAAAATCCAGTGTTTCCAAGAAAACGACACTAAAGACGATGGAAAGTAACATTGAAAATCTGTAAACTCACAGGTGAAAATACCTCCAAATATCTGTAAAATAATGAGATTTAAATACAGTAACATTGTGTAATTTTATGTTCTCACACACTGTGAAAAAGTGAATCATTATTTGTAAAAATACAGAATTTTGATGTGGACATTATTTACAATTATGGCCTGGTTTTTTTTTTTTTTTTTTTTTTTAATTTGTAAATTAATACCTTTCTTTCTGTGAATTTAAGAGATGTTATCTGTAATTTAACAAAAAACAAAAAAATAAAAACACATAAATACTTAATATACAGAAATGTTCTTTCAAATAATGGGTCATCTCTGTAAAATACTAATTTTTGTTTACTGATTTAGTTAGTGCGCAAAATAGTTAACATTTACAGTCAAACATTGTAAAATAATAAATTATCATTTAGAAAAACACATTTTAGGTGTAGACATTGTACAGTTTTGGCTTGTGTTTTTATTTATTTATTCATTTTACAGTCGACATGTGAATAATACTATTAACAAAAAGAGAAGTCTGTAAAAAACAAACAAAAAACAGTGAAATAGATTCTTTGTATTTTTTAGTCCTTAAAATGCAGAATTTTTCTTTTTTTTAATTTTTTGTAATTTTACAGTCGAATGCTGTAGAAACAAAAATTACCTTTATTTAAAAAAAAAAAACTAGATTTTTGATCATTTTGAAAATTATGAACAGTTTCCTAATAATTAACATACAACACAATGTCTTTCTATTTCTGTGCTTTTACTTGATGTTATCTTCAATTTAACAAAACTACGCAAAACTGTAATATTTTGAATGTTCATTTTGTACAGTGCAGAGACACAATAACATTTAGCTTTGATTTAACACAAAGGTATCGGTTCCCCCACATTCTGTTGTATTAAAAGAAGAAGCTGCTCTGACAATATCAGTTCACATCCAAAGGACGTTTTTTTCTTTTATTTATCGTGGTAAAGATCCTCCAATATGATGCATTTCTTTTTTCTTGCCAAAAATTTCCAAAGGCTGAGTTATCGCGTTTTTTTTTTTTCATTTCGTTTATTTGTTTTAAAAAGACTGATGGTGATAGTAAAGGTAAATCATCCATCCATCCATTATCTATACACCGCTTAATCCTCACTAGCGTCATGGGGGGTTGGAGTCTATCCCAGCTGACTTAAGGTGAAGGCAGGAGACACCCTGGACAGGTCACCAGTCTATCACAGGGCTACACTTAGAGACAGACAACCAAGCACACTCACATTCACACCTACAGACAATTTAGAATCACCAATTAACCTCAACATGTTTTTGGTGGGAGAACCCGGAGAGAACCCACACTGCACGGGGAGAACATGCAAACTCCACTCCAGAATTATCAGTCACATGTGGCGCACAGTCATCCCGACCACATCACCTAAATAAGCTTCTACCTGCTCACACAAATGCTTCATCACGTTATTCTCAAGACTTCTCCTCGGTCCTCCTCCCCCGTGTGCCTCCTCTTGTGTGCCTCCTCATTTCCTTTGTTTTTCTCACTTCACTTCTTCCCCATTTTCCTCCCTGGGCCTCCCGCTGGTTTCTCCCTTCAGTCCATCCTCCTGCTCTCACTATCAATGGTTTTGTCACAGGGTCACTCAGTGAATCACGAAGCAGTGACTTTCTCTTTTTTGCTGTGTGACGAGGAACTTCATCCTTCCTCCTACCTCTGATCCGTCACCCTTTAGCGTCTTCGCCCCTCACTGTCATTGTTGATTGTACTGTTGTTCTGTTTACTGTTACGCTGATGCATCACCATAAAAATGACAAAATAAAAGCTTAATATTAATTTACTATCCAGGTGTTTTTGCATATAGGTGCAGACTTAAAAATAGATTTAATATTGCAGAATAACAGCTAACAGAATTTAAAGATTCATTTTGTGATATGATGCTAAAATGATTTTAAAAGCAAATGAAATGTTTTTAACTTTGAAGTTTCAGACCTGCTGTGACCAGTTCACTCTCATCCTGTCTTTACCAAATGGCGTAGATAATTCTTGTTCCAAATTAACCACGGTATAAATGACCGCTGTGAACCCAGAGTCACACTTGAAACTGTGCTGTTTCTGTGAAATTTGATTTTTTTTTATTTTTTCTTCTGATGTTGGGCGATTCCGTGCAAATGACAAAGTTTTTCAAGTTTTTCTGAGCGGGTTTGTACTCAGGCAGAAAGGAAAGATCTGTGCCGCAGATATTTTTTTATAGATTTATTTTTTTGCCGTTTTCCTTTGCATCTTTCATCATTTAGACCCCCGTGAACCAGTTACCAGGGCAACAGACATGTTCAGCACCCGTGTGTTCGGTGATTGCAGCGGGAAGAGATCTCGTGTGCGTCTTGCACATGTTTGCTCAGATGATATTTCTGCTGCACAGAGGGTGTGAGGAGGATGGCTTATTCAGATTTTAATGAGTCTTTTTGTGTGTGTGTGGTTAGCAATCAGCTGATCGGGTCCCTTCAACTATTTAGAAGTCAAATGTGGCCGGAAATGAGATGAGATGGAGTTTGGGGCTGCATGAGATAAGTGTCACGCTGACATGTATCTGCTGCACTGGGAGGAAAGTGGTCAGCCTGTTCCTTCTTGTTTTATCTCTCCACCTTAGGCTGGCATCTCAGCTGGAATCATGTGGACATGACACCCAGCTCCAGATAACAGGATGAGGGAACCAGCTGTAAATACAGCGACAAGACCGCTGTGCATGACTTGTTCTGCTGACAGAATAATGCTCCAGTCTAGCAGCAGTGGCTGAACTGAACTGTTAGTGTGGTGGCTTGTGAAGTCTAGTTTTATACTAGATTTAAAGTAGAGACACAATGACATGATCTTTGAAAGGCAGGAGAGTACCTGAACTTTAAATCACAGAAATTAGGATTTGATAGTAAAAAATAAATAAAACAACCTGTGAATTGAATTAGTAGCATCATGTTGCAACTGGGAGTGTGTGCAAACTATTCAGCAGCTAAGCACATTACCCTGAACAGTGAGCTACAAGTTCTGGACAAATGGTGGAAATATTCAGCTTCTGCTACTCAGGTGACAGAAATACAGCTGCAAACTGGACCAAACCCAACTTAACCTCTTAACCCTTGGAGGTCTTGGCCTGTTTTAGCCGTGTTTGCATATTTTGTCTTTATACACCACATAGAAACATGTTCACCGTGCCTATGTTTGGTATCTTTTTTCTTTTTTAGCACATCACCGATATGATCTGACTGTTAGTTTTAAACTTTAACCAACTATTTTAACATTTTGGGCTCAGAAACACACAAAAAAAAAATCAAAATCTGATTTGAAGAAATGTGTTATTTATGACAATAAAAACCACAAACATGCTTAACGAAGCATTTTAAGAGTTGAAAATGTGACCATAGGTTGCAGGTGTGAATTTGAAAAGGTAAATTTAATATAAAATCAATGAAATACAAATATAAACAACTATATACAAGTATATATGTACAAAGCAGACGTGGCTTTCCTTCTGTTTTTATCCGTGCCACTCCTGAAAATAGTTTCTGTCCAAAATGATGCAGACAGCCACATTACAGGACCTGCACTTCCAGGGACTTTTTATCACTTTTGTTTTGTTGCTCACAAAAAATCCATCACAAAAAATAACGATGTTGAAAGAAACGCGACGCCTGCAGCGCGTATTTTATATGCTTATATTTACCACGGTTTTTGTCACGCATGTTCATAGCATCATATCTCCGGTTCTACGTGGTCTATCGACATGAAACCAAAACTAGGAGAGAGTTTGAGGGAAGTTGACAGCATCACCGTACATGCGCTAGGTTTTCTGTTATGACGTCTCGAACGTGTCACATGATTATATCATGCCGACGTGACGGCGGACCTCTAAGGGTTAAGACCTGGCGTCCACATGTGTATTACCACACTAGTTCATTTTAATTTTAATTTTTTTAAAATCATTTTATTATTATTATTATTATTATTTTATTAATGTTGTTTTTTTCATATTTTTATTTAATTTTTATGTATATATAAATGTATATATGCATCACATTGTCAGACTTGTGGACAACCAAAGAACAACAGCAACAAAAAAGGAGAACAGAATCTATACAGCATAACCAGAAATACAATCTTTTCTAAATTCATTCTCCTTTGTTGTTAGCCTACAGTTCCCACAATGCAACGTGACCACCTGTAAGAGAGTTTGATGGTCTAATGCAGCCACAAAATTAGGAGCCAGCTGCAAAGATTTACAACATGGTAACACCAATACAACACTAAAACGGAAACAACCAATGCGTAATAGTTTTAGTACTTTTATTTCATATAAATAAAAAGGATATCATGGTTTTAGCACCCATATGTACAGTAAAGTGACATCTACTCTGCTGATTCACTGTAAAAAGTGTGTTTGAGCTTCAGTTGAGGTAAAGTACTAGTATTTGGGCATGGTAGAGTGCTTTTATGGATTCTATCAACCAGAAAAGACCTTTTATTCCTTCAAACCGGTGTTGTATTTTCAGTGAAAGTGTGAAAATGTGGTTTTTAACATCATCTGATGTCATTTGCAGCAATGCCGGCTGTTAATTTGAGAGACACCAAATGATTTAGGAATAATATTACTTGTTAACTAAATTTAGATAAAGTTTCTTCACATGCATGTTGAAAATCGAAACACTGAAGTTGGTGCAACAGTTGTTTTTTTTCCAGTGTCCATCAAAAAACTAAAAACATATGAAAAAACTGGGGAGCACCCAGCGTCACATTGTGTTACATGGACTGCACAGCCAAAAACATCTGTTAATAACAGAATAATAATTAATAGTAATTAATAAAAACTGATAAAAAGTAAAAAGATCAAGAGGAAAAGGGTTTAAATATAATTGAATCTACGTTACTTTTAATTTAACCACTCAGCCTATTCATCAAGGTGCACAGGTGAAAATGGTAAAAAGTCTGAAAGCTCTGGCATGTTGGCTTTTCTGTTTCCTGGATGTGCAGTGTGTTACTATTCCATGTGAGTCCTGTAAACAGTTTATGGGATGTAAATATGGGGTTACTTTTGTTTCTTTATTATGTAATCAAACAGAATAAATTAGCACTTTTATAAATCAATCTAAGAGCAAAACTGTAGACACTGCACTGCAACAGTGTTTTCTTGCAAGCAAAATATAGATTTGTGATTGAAATAGTCCAACCCGAGACACAAGGTCTTTCAGCGTAGGTGCCGCCCACGAGATTTACTTCAACAGCAAGCAAAACTTCTTGGATATGCAAACAAAACCTATTGGATTCTCTCTCTGAAAGAAAACAAAAAAAAACTTTTGAATTTGCAAACAAAAGTGTTGGATTCATATTTTTATTGACAAATGAGCGATACTTGCAAAAGTTTATTGTCTCTTGTTTTGCTCTTAAATTTCTTTTTTGATTGCAAACCTATTCTGTTTGATTGCATAATGAAGAACTAAAAGAAGTAACTCTGTGCATAAGGTCTACCATCTGCACTGGATTATATAAAAGCCACGGGCTGTCTCAGATAAAAGCGTGGACCACCGTCTGACAGTCGAGGACATACGCTGTGCGTGGGCCAAGTTCACAGCTGATCTCAGCGCAGGGAAACAAAAGGGACACCGGCTAAACCAAAAATAATAATCTTTAACTTGTGATCCCAATTATAATAAAGCTGAGCAATTTGCATAATTTTCTGATTTACATAAATCAGAAAAACACATATATTACAAAAATACACAACAAGCATCTGTGTTGCCTTTATTGTTCTTTAATACGCACTGAAGATTGTGAACAGGAATGTACATGTAAAGCCATGTGGATCGTAGCAGTCATGAGTTTACAATGACTCCTTTAACTTTTAGTTTTCTATGATTTGTCACCAAAAAAAGAGCAATCATGCATTTTGGTATTTTTGTAGATCCTCTGGAAATGTGATAACATCTGCTGTAATTTATGAGTTTTAGTGATGTAGAAAGTTGTGATGATTTTCCTTTGTGGAATGGCCTCTTACCTTCTTGTCAGTGATTATGATTGACTACAACTCATGACTTCTCTGAGCCAATTTAAATAGGACCCATTTACTTGTAGAACAAACACTACAGTGGGAAAGTCTAAGGAGCTCAGCTCAGATCTGAGAAAGACAGAAAAGTCACTTTGAGCCATTTTAAAGCAGCTACAGATCTCAGAATCATCTGTGCAAACAATTGTAAGTTTAATGTGTTTACTGCCAATATCAGGAAAAACAAGTACAAACTGTTACCTGCTGCTGAGAGACAACTGGTCAAGAGTCAACAAGAATCACCAAAAAGCAGGTCTGCAATGAATTCGAACACAAGTGTCAGGGTCCATAGTCAAGTGTGTTCACTATGGGGCTACGAGGCCACCATGCAAGAAGGGAAGCCCTGTGACTCAGGTTGTCCTCTCATCGTAAGGTTGGTGGTTCGATCCCCCGCCCCTCCACAGTCGAAGTGTCCTTGGGCAAGACAATGAACCTGAAGCAGCACCTTGCATGGCAGCTCTGTTCCTATTGGTGTGTGAATGGGTGAATGAGAAAACACTGTAAAGCGCTTTGAGTGCCGCTAAGGTAGAAAAGTGCTATATAAGTGCAGTCCATTTACCATCTACCTAGAAACGGCACCTTAAAGCTCCACTGAACGCTGCTGCTGATTGGAAAAGGCCCTTAACCCCAAGAACACCAAACCTACTATCAAGCATGGTGGTGGCAGCATTATGCACTGGGGCTGTTTTGGAGCCAGTGAAGCTGGTGTTTTACACAAAGTAAATGGAATAATGAAGAAGGAGGATTACCTCCACATTCTTTCGGAAAAAAAAATCAAATCATCAGACAGAAGATTTGGTTATTGGACACATCCGGGTGTTTCAACAAGACAGTTACCCCAAACTCACATCAAAAGTGCTACAGAAATTGTTAAATCGGGCTAGAATTAGGATTTTAGACGAAAGAAACAAGTCTATGTCAGAAAGCGAACAAATTTAGCTTAACTGCACCAACCAGCCAGCTTGTGGACGGAAACCAGAAGTGCCAAGTTAAAGTGAAAATGGACAAAGGATATTTAATCAAACATTAGTATTTTTGGATGTGTATTTTGGCCCAATGGAATTTTTCATATTTCCAGAAGACCTGTAGGAAATTTCCGAAAGAACCAAAATGCACGATTATTTTTTTTATGACAAAAGATGCAGTGATTCCCATGATATATGCGGTCTTTGCAAGTGTATGTTCATTTTTGTTCACAACTGTAAAACAACCTCGACCTACATTTTAAAAGCTGATACCTAAGTACCTGTGCAAGTCATACATTCATTTAAATAATCGCTATAATAATTGAAAGTCATTACTATCTATTGGATCGATCTGACTTTGCTTTCAAGTCAACTTTTCAAGAAATAAAAAATAAAATAAAAAGCAGCCCCCCCCCCCTCATGAAACTGCATGTGATGAGTCGTGCAATTATACACAGACACGCATTCGCACAAAAGTGTCGATACTTAGCGATGCCATGCTCCCATCTTGAGCTCCCTCACTCAGGCTTCTTATCTTGTGTGAACAAAAGGGATGTGCAACGTGATGTCAGTGTGACCTCCAGTCTATCTCTGGTTATTTACAAACTCTCCACAGTGGGGGGAAAAAGAGAGAATGAACACAAACTCTACAGTCAAGGTAGAAAAACCTCATTCAGCCCATCAAAGTGTCACTGAGAGGAAAAGGAGGAAAAATAACTCTGTTTGAAAAATAGAAAGACAGAGGAGACAAAACGGTTGCAATGAAAGTGACATCAGCGCCCGGGGAAAGACAAGGATAGAAGACAAAAATCTCAATAAATAGTTGATTTAAAAAAGTAGAGAATAAAGAGGAATAATAGAAGACGAGGATTGGTGGGCGTTGTGATGAGCTGCTCATTGAATGTGTCGGGCTTGTCACGGCCTGTCACCTCTCTGGGTGAAGAAGGATGGAGAGGATTTTTTAAAGAACTTTAATCCAAGACAAAAGAAAACTGACACCTATGCTTTGATTTCTCATCTTAACTGTCATCAAAATAAATAATGAGATATTACCGGCCATCTTTGAACTTTTCTGACACTAATTACACATACAGAATGAAGATATGTGTCTTCTGCAGATTTTTATTTATTTATTAAATATATATAAGCCCTTCCAGTTTGCGTTTTCACAACAGCTTTTGTCTCAGTGAAACTATCAACATTCATTTAGATTGTGTTTACGGTCTGACGTACAAGTGTTGCGCACATGGAAGCATAAAGTCTCAGAACACGAGCCGAACAGCAGTTATATTTAGGCAGTTTATTAGCAAAACGGAGTCAGCTGAGGACTGTGCATTCGTGTCAGTTTATTGTTTTTTCTTCTGCTGCTGCTGCCTTTGCTGCTTTGTGGATGTGTGTTTGTCGAGGACCCTTTGTACCATTAGACCTTCAAAGACCTCGGTTAAAGTATTGTGTGCCATGGACCAATGTAGCTATTGCATTTTTTTTTGGCGAGACTGGGTATGCTAAAATGCCTCCGCTGATAGTGTCCGACTACTACACAATCTAGCGACATCTAAGAAAAAAAAAAACCTTCAGCACAATACTGCAAGATTCCACTTTGCTATAGAACTTGAAAACAACCCGAATGAATCTTGGAAGCACATTCTTTGGTCAGATAAGACCAAGAATAAATGTGTTCGTCCAGATGGGGTCCAACATGTTTGACTTGAACCTGACCAGGACTACAACAGTGAATGTCCTGACAGTGAAGCACAGAGGTAGGACTGTGATGATATGGGGCTGCATGAGTACAAAATGATTTTTGTAGATGGCATCACGGATGTCTGTCAAAATATTAGAATAAAATAACTCCTAGAATGCAGACGCTTGGAAGAAGAGGAATATTCCAGCATGATTTAATCCAAAACACACGACCAAAAAGTCTCAAAAGAAGAGAAAAGGGAAACATATGCCCTGACCAAATATGTCAGCTGACTTAAATGCAGTAGAACTACATTGAGATAAAGGTCATCTGTAATAAAAGGGGCGCTGACCTTGGCTGCATTGAGTTCCTACTGTATGTTTTTAATATAGTATACCTTAACTGTTAGTTTTTAGTTTCACACAAGAGCAAATGACCTACTTTTCACCTAAAAAAAAAATTGCAGTTTCCCGAAGGCAAAAGACTTTGGAATCATTTGACATTTAAGTGATATTGCACAGGGTTGTTCTGACTTCTGGTGGATACCATCTTAAGTGTCACCTGATCCACGCCATGCGTATGGAGATCGTCTCAGTCATCAGATCCGTGCTGCCCAGTGACCTACATATAGGGGAACAAACTACTCATCAGGTCCCGCTGTCATCGTCGGCGGCTGCAGCAGCAGCAAGTTGTCACGGGTAGCCAGACCTGGGCGTTAGACACCAGAAGTGAGGTCAAATAGAGCACACAAGATTGTTGTGCCAAAGAAAGCAAAAGGTGGACTGGATTCATTTTTGTGGCACTATTGGTTTTGACACAAGTAAGTAATCAGGACATCTCAGTACAAAAAGACATAAAGGTTTCTTCAATGAGGCAACAAGATGAAGAACTTCCTGCTGCTCCGTGTGGCGACACAACTTAAAGTCAGGTGTGATAGATGTAACACTGAGTTGTGATTTTAATGGATGTTAACAGCCAAAAGTTACACACTTCCACACTGGATATGATCTCTTTACCAGGTTGCTGCTGTCTGAGGTCTTAACAATGACTTTTGGGAGTACAGTGTTACCAGTGATAAGGATGGATACCTGGAAGTAAAACCAGAGTTGCAGCGATCATTAATTTTGCTTTGACTAACCAATCTGATGTCTCGGATAGTGTTTTTTTACAAAAAGGATAGCATTATAAATTACTTGCCAGCTGAAAATCAACTTCTTTTCTCTGAGAAAAAAGAGAGAAAAACCCAGTTAATATTAAATAAAGAGCTGCTGAAGTAAAAGAGTCCTGACTTTTTTTCCTGCGCCTGCTGTACACGAGAAGGTTGCTAACACAGTACTCGTATGACCTTGTTAAAATAGATCAAGGCATATTGTTTGGTTTGTTTTGGAGTCTTTCTGCCTGGCAGTCAAAAATCCCTTAATGCAGCTTGACCTCCAATGACTGCGATCCTGAGGATAACAGAATTAGTGGCTAGTCTGAGTCATTAATCAAGGTCTTCATTGGACACATTTGGTTCATCCAGGTAAGAGACATTCAGATATGTATTCATGAGTTGACTGAAGAACTTAAGATTCGATCCGTTGCTTTCATGTTTTTATTCACCGGACTCCATTATGCTGATTGAAAGGGTGAGGTGACCTCAGACGTACCCACGCGGTGTAGGCTACGGCTGGTGTGTGTTGCTGAGTCACACTGGTGGGCCTTGGAAACCATATCGAGATTGCTGTTGTTTTCTCCAGACTGGGTATCACTTGAAAACCTGCTGCTCATTAAACAAAATCTATGATTAGGACTCAGATTTGCTGTTTGATTTGACTTCAAGTTGAAAGACACGAGTGGTAGCTTTTCATAATTCTTTTTTTTTTTTTTTTAATTGACCTAAGGTTCAGACTAAAGCATTGTACAACTCCTGAAAGAAAGATTGTAAGAGGCAGATGATAGATTTTTGGGTAACTGTTTCTTTGTTTAACGTAATTGTCAGTATCAACAGTTTAAACAGAAAAATAGGATCTACTGTAAAAAATTGACATTTCATTTATAGTAAAACCACAAGTAGTTAATTTTCTTTAACAATCCCAAACATTCTGCAGAGATATTTCTAATTATCAGCCTTCCAGTCCCTCCTTGTGTCAGCAGGGTTTCACTTTGAAAAGAGACTTTGCTGTTTAACTTGACACACAAATGCCTCACTTTATGTTGAGCTTGTCTGTTAAATGACGATCATAATTACGCCATCATACGATAATGGTGATAATGTATTTGCCTGTGCAGTAGTGCTTAGTCGAACCACTACTTATCAGCCATAATAGCAGAAAAAGAAGAAGCAGCCTTTATCTGTCACTGATACAGCACAGCACCGTGAAATTTTCTAATATGCCAGTTGGGGTTGGAGCAGAGGATCAGGGTTAAGGTCTTGCTCAAGGGCACCAACAGCAGCAACTTGGTTTTGCTGGGGCTTGAACTCCCAACCTTCTAATCTAAACCAGAGCCTCCATTTAGCCTCCACTGACCTTTGTTAAATAAAATAATACAGCATTATCATAAATAGCTGTAAATGCCACCAGATGTGGCCGCTACAGATACTTAGAAGCAGTAGAGATAGGAGATTTCCTACACTATGTTATCGACAACATGGCAGAGAAAAAGATTTTATATTGTGATACAGTACATTTTCTGGAAAGTCGGTCGGTAAATTCTAAAAAAAATACCTCACAAATTAAGTACTTGATGCACAGCCTGTCAGAATATAATGCCATTTTGCCCACCCCAGATCTGTAGCTGAATATACCGTTGATACTTGTTGATATATAAAGAATGTTGGGTAACTCTGTCCACCTATTTTGGTTCTAGCTGACATGATTTACAAAATCTAAAACAGCCTGTTCTTCTAACCACTATGCCACCGTTAGATACATTGGTTTTGTATGTTCTGAACCAAAAAAACCTTAAACATAAAAAACAATATAATAAAGGCAGGTGGTCATTGTCAAGAAGCCAAGGTCACAGTGGGATTGAAATGTTCCTGTACCTGGAGGGCAACGTTGTGTAGCCACGACAAACAGTCTGAGTGCATTTTCAGGACAACATTTCTGCCCTTTTTATGTTTTATTTTGTCCAGTTTGTTTTGCTGTTCCCTTGCAGTAAAATCGACACCCGCAGAGCATTCGGATCCATAATAGTACACCCGTATGCATTCATTTCATTTTTTTTTAAAGCCTGCACGTATATCAGCTGAATGATTGCAGCCGAGTGACATAATCGGGGTGATATAATACAGTAAGTTTGGCCTCGTGCCCCTGCCTTTAGGTGGAATGGGTGCAGTCATAACAGAGGTCCTAATCTCATTAGGCTTTAAACTAACATGAAGGGCTGCTTTGGGGGCAGAGTGAAATCGTGGTTACTGGGGAACGATGACATATTGTATTTTCCAGTAAGATGAAATTCACCTTCAGATTCGTTGTGTCATCTGTACAGTGAAAGATACTGAAGATCTTTTTATTGGACTGTACAGCTGGTAGGCGTTTGCTGTCCTGCCATTAAACGGTTAACCAGACAGTAGCGATGGCGGAAAGGCCATGGAGCCAAGGGTCAAGAATGTGTTCCTTATGAATACATAGGATTATGAACATGGAAGTCAGTTACATGTAGGGAATCTCATGGTTAAAGCTGATGTATTTTCCTGAGGGAACCAGGCTGGTTTATATCCTCTCACAAATTATACTCAAGATATCCTGTGCAAACACATGTATCTGATCAGAACTGACACACTGGGAAGGTTGAGCTAAGATATATAGATGACAAATTAAAGGAAAACCCTACAGTGAGAAGATGTGATGGGGAGCATTTTGTTGGCATAGTACGGGTCCACTTGTCCCTGTAGTGGGAAAGTCTGAGTTGTTCTGGGGGATCAACATTGTCCTGTGATGAAGCTTTTCTATGCCGATGAGAGTGATCTCTTTCAGGATGATCTTTTGGTAGAATAATGTTCAGTCCCTCCAGTATAGCGCCAGACTATTGGACAATCAATGACGACCTTTAATTTGGCACCCACCTGTACCTTAAAAAAGCGCACAATTTCAAGCAGTCTCTTTACATTGCACACATGAAAGTTGGTCAACAACTAAAAAAAGAAAAGCTAAAATGGGAAATACGACGTTTGCACTTCCTCACAGCTGGCCTGTCGTGGCATGGTGTGAATGTGAATATTCAGTTGTCTATTTCAGACATTTATAATGAGCAGCATAGACACCTGCTATTTAACATGGTGCCAAAATGGAAATTTGATTTGAGTGTTTTTTTGTGAGTAAATTCTTTTTTCTCCTTCACAAGTCAACATTTTAGTGTTATGATGGGAAATGGCCTTTTTGTGTATTTAGCTTCAAACTTAAGTTTTAGACAAATTTCACTTTTGACCCAATGATGGCAGAAAAGTAAAGTCACAGGAGTCATTGCATGTCATCCTGAAGAGGCCACAGATACTGTAGCTGTGTTTCATAACATTTTTTTTTCTGCACATTTATAAGCATGACATGAAAGTTTAATACAATAACATTCAAATTCCACAATTTGCAAAAACAAGACTCTTTTGAATTATAGATAAGGCATCTTATCGGAGATGAAAAACACCTTTTTCAAATATATTCAAATAAGTTTGGCTGTCTGTCTGAAAAATGGCCAAAACCTGACATGGAAGAATAATTACAACTTGCTTACTTCAAAATTCTCAATTTTTTCCCCCAAGATGGCCAAAGTTTGTACGGCTTTTTCTTTGAGATCTTTTAGTGGCTAGCAAACAACTGATTCCTCAACTCATTTACTCACTTCAAAACACTTAATGGAAACAAACCTAATTTTTCTTTCTGTAATTTCTTGCCACATTTTACAAGTTTGCATCAGATTTGGACGGTTTTATGTAAACATGGCGAATGTCAAAATCATGAGGATTCTTCTAGTCTGATCCTACAGTTAGCCAGTACTTGTTAAGCTGATGTCACTTGAAATGCCAAACCCTCTGTTATCAACCTGCTGCCAGTGATAGAGGCAAAGTCAGGCGACCAACAAGTCAATGAATCACACAGTGCAAAGGCTTCTACGTCTTGGGTTTGTAAATATCTGCACAAAATCCCACTGTAGTCCATCCAGTATTCGTCAGGTTCCACCAAAAAGGACCAGTCAACTGATAACCCAATATCCTTGGATCCACCTACTCATGTGGCTAAAACCGTCCCCTGATTTTGATTTGTATAAATTTACTTTATTTAATTAAGCATGTACTCCAAGTATTTTCTACACTGCAGTTGACAGAATGTCCTTCCAGCTCGAGATATAAATATTCAACAGTGTTTTTTTTTTTTTTTTGGGTTGTTTTTAATTGTGCATGTGTGCATGTGATCCGTCTATGTTCTTGTTCTTTTTCTCCTCATTAATCCGGAACAGCACGCATCCACGCATTAATACACTTGACTGTGCCTGTGAGCTGGTTGTCCTCCATTAAACACAGCTGAACATGAATGCTAGGTAAACCGTCTGCTTCCTGACCAGTCTGATAAAAAATCACAATCCAAGATGCAGACGTTCTCCCTGGAGGGTTCGAAAATTACCACCACTCAAGCAACTCCAGAAGTACCCTTTTCACACTCTCGCATTACATAAGTTGTACCTTGGATTCTGCTTTCTCAGTGTGTATTTTTGGCGGTTGTGATGAGGTGAGAATGTGCTGGAGCTACTTCAAGCTTTATTTTCCCCATTTCTGCCGCTCAGACGCACTCCCGTCAAGGAACATCAGATGTCAGGTGTCGCCTCCCCTCGGACGCCTTCTTTATTATTCTGACTTCAAGCCCACTGAAGTGTCTGCATGTATAATTTAAGTGGGCTGATAGGGACACACGAGGAGCCTGTTATCTAAGCCTTGATTGAATTTGACTTGAAGAGCTGCAAGATCTGCCAATCTGGCGCCACTCCCTGTACTCGTCGCCGTCCGTGCCTTGTGTTATTTCCATTGCTTGATTGATGATTTGATAACAACATCAGCAGTCCGTCTGCAGAGCACCTGAGTAATTTTAGTCTGTTCCACAGTGGCTGGTTTTATATTATGCTGAACGATCGTGTGTGAGGGTGTAGTCCCATCGCTCAGAATAGAGTGTGCTGTCATCGACGGCCTGCTAATGTGGATGACGGGCAGCACTTGGCGTGTGTCCCGCAAAATAATGAGATGTGTTCTTGGGTTTTAGTTTACTTGTGTAGTTTGTGTATATGTGTATTAATAAACCTCTTATAGGTGATGAGCACGGATGAAAAGGGTTGTTGGATTTTTTCAGATTGCAGTCGTCTCTTTATTTGTGTCTATTTTTTAGAGTGTATTGATTAAAGCAACTAGAATCTTCAGTAATAGTTGAGAAGCTGTAACAGGCTGCTGCCATCTTAGTTTGACAATTACAGTTTTTTCTTCGTATGTAAAAAAACGTTTTTGGGCTCGCTAAAGTTTTATGAAATATTGTCGTTAAAAAGTGGACGGACATTCACAAACAAAATTATTTCATTTATTCATATGTATACATATTGTTTTAATTCATTTTGATTCAGACTGTAGTTGCATATTTATTCATACCTGGGTTAAACTGTCTGAACCCGGAAACATGTTTTCTGTCACGAATCCCCAACATGATACGATTTATCAAGAAACCGTAAAAACAAAATTAGATGTTTAACTTTCAGGTGCTCCATACTTTTATGTGATGCATGGTTTCATATTAAAAAAAAAAACTTTAAATTATGGTATTTCATCTAAATCACTTTATTCTACATGTCTCATCCAAAGATTTGCACCAGATCCTTGAAAAGATACTCCTCAGGAGGACTGAAAAAACTGGCAAAAACTCACTGACCTTTCGGCTGAACTGCAGGCAGAGCAGAGAGGACTCGATAGGAAAATGTTTACTGGGGTAATACATCAAGGATGAGCTCATCATGTTCTCATAGACTACTATACAATCCAACGTCTTTTTGCAACCAAAGGAGTCGCCCCCTGCTGGCTGCTAGAAAGAATGCAGGGATCTGTGATTTCCGCATTGGTTTCGCTTTTCAGACCTCGAGGCTGCATCCATCTTTTATATGGTAAAATCCTGCTGAGTGTCTGGGTTCAGTTTGAGAAGTGACATTAAAAGATTGGAAAACATTAAAGAAATGGTCTAACAATATTTCTTTAGTAAATATCTAGAGGAAGCTTTACATGGACTTCCATCATTGGCTTACTTTGTTATTAATGTTGGCTGCTGCACACGAGTCTGTAGTTTGCTTCTGCTGATTTTGTTGCTGCTTTTTCTAATTTCAACCTCATAAACTACTTAGTTCAACCTCAAACTCTAACTAAACTGTACGGGTGAAACATAGACTATATAAAAGATGGACACAATAACCGGCCGTGAAAAATGAAGCCAACACGGAAGTGTCAAAAACCTGCAATATCACGACGTCCGCTAGCTGCTGGCTCCAAAAAGCCCTGGCTCCCATAGAAATGAATTGGAAAAGAAATGATGACAGATCACGAAATACTGCATTCCTACAGCTCAGGATTTTTTTCTTATTAGTTTTCATAGTCAAATCCAGAGATCATCAAAAATCATCAAAATTTTGCGGGGCAAGGGGCGTGGCTGGCTTGATTGACAGTCGGCAGCAACAATGCAGACGAAGCGAGCAGAAGGCGGTAAATGTGGGCGGGCAGAGAGGGCCTGCCTCTCAATCCGTCTGACCAATCGCTGCTCCTATGGCTCCGCCCCCCTCCGACAATTTTTGCGTCACTGGCTCCAAAAATCCAAGATGTCAACCAGGAAGTAGCAAAACCCTGGCTTCATTTTCTCAGTGCAGAAACCAACGGGTGACGTCATGGTAGCTACGTCCATCTTTTATGCAGTCTATAGGGTGAAAGAGTGACATTGTCATTGTCATTGTAAATACGCTATTGCTTATGTAAGAAAGAAATACATGTTTGGTTGACCTCATTTACACACATGCGCCAAAAATCACACGTATCTATATTTAGTCCCAAATGCAAGTGAAACACTCACAATGAAATTTTTCTCATCATTGACCCCCTACTGTGTCCAACCCCCCATGATGTATTCACTGCATATATGTATTCAGTGTTCCTTCTGTTATACATCCAAAAGGCGAATCCATCACATGCACTTCTTAATGGTCCTTTCAGTGCAAAATCATCCCTATATTGTAACATGAATCATCTGTACGTTGTGTTCTGATTGGCTGGCTGTGCTGTAATCACTCTGCCTGTTGTAACATTTTTAACATTTGCTATATGTTGCGTGACCGTATTGCGCGGTTTCGCAATGCTCAGTGTCCAAGTTCAACTTCACACAGAGTCACTCCGGAGCTCAGCAAAGTATCGGTGTCATTGTCATCGGCTGCAATATGTCCTTTAAATTGAAAGCAATTTCTCTGCCGTCTCTTATCTTTGTTGTTCTTTTCTCTTTTTCACTTTGAGCGGAGGCGCCGGCTTTGTTGAGGGTACTTGAACGGTTACATATCATAGATGTGAATCCATGTATCTCCTCTTCTTTTTGACATGACTCAGTCCTTGTGGTTCCAGGCTGCTATTACTTTCGCATGTGGTTCTCAGCAGCTCTGGAGATAGTGAAGGCAGTGATTCATGTATGACAATTGATGTCGAGGAGAGACGTACCCGGGCTCACGCTAACAATGTGAAATTTACTTTTGTGGGAGGGTGATTATCTCCGACTTAGGTACAACCACAGTTTTTTCTTTTGCTTCTGTCACATTTGTACTCAATGTGGGCTCATTCTTCACTGCAATATGAAGTCCTGCGCCCCTATAGAAGCTACACAACCCTGAGTAGATGTAGTGGGAACTCAAGAAGCAATTTCTGTTCCAGTCAAAGTGCCATACATCATAAAATAGTAGGAAAGCGAAAGTTGAGTTTCTTTTTGTAAAAATTGGAAAAACTTGAAATCCACAATATTTTCCCACAGGTGTTACCAATGGCTCTGCATACTATAGATATTTAACTGTTGGTACTAACATTTTATTTTCTAGTCTCCTATCTGCTTTGTGTAAGCACATTGTGTGGTTCAGCCGAATAGTCTCTGAATGTCTGTCATGTGGCTGTTGCTCACAGTTTAGTCAGACATGGCTTCACAGTTGCGCAGATTTATTTTTTGGCTGTGTTTTTTATACAGGATTTGCCAAATTTCTATAAATGAGACTATAAATGTAGTGATTTTGATGCAATAACATGATTTTAACCTTAGAATTTCCCCAACAGAACTGTATGTCACACATGATTAGTTCAAGAACCATCTGAAAGTTCAATTTTTACACTTTCACGCTATGATAAATCATCTAATTTTGGCTACATTTGTCTTTTTTTTTTAAACTAATTCTAATCAGAACTACAGAACCGAAGTTGAAATCCAAATTTGTCTGCATTCTCCTTCATATTACCTCCAGTTAGGTACCTCTACACTTCTACCTGAGCTGTTCAGGCTGGCGTTTAATCAGTGCCTCTATAAGAAGCAGTATATGAATTACCAAAAAGTGAAGTTGAGGTGTGCACCTGTTATATTACATTCTCCCATTTAAACCATTCAAATGTATTACATCATCACTGCTTTCATTAACCTGTTACCTGAAAAGCTAATTATGAATTATTTCCTACACTGCTATTGTTTTGCCTTTTTCTAGTTTGTTGGGTCCAAATGTCCTCAGGAGAATATTGTGATGTAATTAACGCGTGGATGTAACTGGAAGCCTGAGTCAAAGAAGGGTTTCAACGGGTGGGCCTTAATTGCACAACAGCAGCATTTTCTTAGTACGAAGGAGGATGAAAGGGAGAAAGAAACATTGCAAAAGAGGCTACTGGCAGCTGTGCAGAAGAAGTTGAAGACAATGCTTTAGTTAGTTGTTCTAAACTGAGCTTTTTGAGTTTATCTCTTCAGCATCAACACAGTAAAAACGCCACTTGAGAAAGTCGTACTTCTGCACTTGCTAGAGCATTGGGTTTCTTTTTTTCCTGCTATGTAAAGTTTGTTTCTTCTCACTTTTCTTCATGTTCCTTCTGTTTGTTTTTTTCCTTTTCCCTCGAGTGAACGTAGAAACAGGTGTTGTCATGGCAACATTTGTGTGCTGTTTTACAGTCATCTACGCACTTCCTCAGCCCACCGTCAGTCAGCAAGTCTGAAGTTTGTCAGTTGTTTCATAAACAAGTCTTGCAGTCAGGAGCGCCACACGCAGGTTTACCACGTCGACAGACGGGTCAAATGCTTTTTCATGTTACATAACCAGTAGACGTTTAATAGTTTCTATTTTAGGTGGGAGGTGCGTTTTGGAAAATGCACCTGTGACCACTTAGATAAGATCTTGGGCTGTCAGTCGTCGAGGGATTTGCAGGGTGCAACATGGAAAGAGTGCCAGCCGGGGAATACAACTGCCTTGGGGTGTTAAAAAAAAAAACAACAACACAAAAACAGCAACAAAGACACCCAATATGAACAGATAATTTCCTCGAGGCAGAACAGCATGTGTCACTAATGTGGAGTCTGGATTATTAGTAGCGGATTGTCTGAGTGGCGCCTCCACTACATCAGAGCAAACACAGAGTCAGGAAGAGCTTCTTCCCTCATATTGTCAGGAATGTGAACTCTGACCTCACATCTCAATACAAATCATAGCACCTCATCTCTCAGCTGCAGCACACACACACACACACACACACACACACGCATGCATGCACACATGACTGCAACTCTTACATAATGTACACTAAAGTTTACAATCTCTTTATTCATCATTATTTTTTAAAACGTTTCTATTTTTAAGGAGCGTTTTTTAAATTTTAATATATATATATTTTTTTAATCATGTCTTGTTCTTGGGGCTGCAGGATGGATCAGTGGTTAGCATCGTTGCCTCGCAGCTAGAAGGTCGCGGTTTGTGTCCCGTTGAGAACACTCGGGATCTTTCTGCGTGGAGTTTGCATGTTCTCTCCATGCAGCGTGGGTTCTCTCTGGGTTCTCATCCCACACAGTCCAAAAACATGTTGAGGTTAATTGGTGATTCTAAATTGTCTGCAGGTGTGAATGTGAGTGTGCTTGGTTGTCTGTCTCTAAGTGTAGCCCTGTGATAGACTGGTGACCTGTCCAGGGTGTCCCCTGCCTTCACCCTGAGTCAGCTGGGATAGACTCCAGCCCCCCCTGTGACCCTAATGAGGATTAACCGGAGGATAGATAATGGATGGATGTCTTGTTCTTATGGCATTTCACTGCCCTTACTGTATGAAGCATGTGACAAATAAAACTCCAGAATCTTAAATCGTTAATAATTGAGGATGAAAGTGCACAAACCGTAACCTTAAATGTTTTTAGAAATCATCGGCAAATATAAACATCTTGGCTCAGAATGATCAGAATCAGAGTTTTTGTTCAGTTTTAAAAGTGATTTAAAAACACCGTTGTCTCAACACTATGACTAGGAGGGAAAGCAACAGGACTTTTTATGAAGTATATTTGCCAAAACATAATAAAAGGGCCTGAGTGATAACGCGTTAGTGATATGTTCCGGCAATCGATACATCATCAACAGCAATGAAATAAAAAAATGCTCAATAGAAAGTTTAATAGTTGCACTTAAGTACTGTAGATGCAATAACAATGAAAAGTCATAATCGACACTGTTCAGAGAAACCCGGAGCCACTCTGAACTGTAACGTCAGAGCGGTGTGGAGGTTTTGCCTTCATGCAGGTATTGTGTATCAGCGAAATCCTTATTTTTATATTGGTGCAAATTCACTTTTTTGTGTACATTCTCGTGGTAACACCTAAACTATTACCTGTGTTACCTTGATCAATGAGCTGGTTAAATTCTAACTCAAATTTGATTGACCGGGCCATTAAAAATGATCAGTAATCATCTTGTCTCATACATTAGTCCGATATATTGCCAAACTTATAATCAAGCATCTTTTTTTGTTGTTTCTGTTCCACTCGATCTCTCAATAATGGTTCCAACATTGATAATAAACCAATGTTTTAACTGAGGCATGAACACACCAGCCACTACATGAAATATTACTTTTTCTTCTCTAAAAGCTAAAGTGTGGCTTGCTGGAGGAGATAAAAGGCTTCAGTGGCAGGAGGCAAGAGTGCTGTGATAGCTTTCAAGATGCCATGAAATGTTAGAATACATTGTTTCTGTTACGCTCAAATGGTGAAAAAGAAACGGAAATGAATGCCTGAGTCACACATTCCTCTGCCATTATGAGAAAATAACATCCACACAAATGAAAAATCTACGACCATCCAGAGGCCAAGGTGTGAATTAATGAGTAGAGCGCTTTTAATCAAAGCATCAAAGTAGCATTTTCTTTGAAAGTGAATGAAAGTAAGCAGTAATTTCTGCAGGGAAAAAAATGGCCAACTAGGTCTTTGTACCTTTTTGAAAAGAGTGAACATAAAGAAACATCAAGGTAATAATTGAAGAACGTCATCTTTCAGCCCACTCTTTTGGTATTATGGTGTGCAACATTACTATTATCACTGCTCTCATCGGTTTCTTTGTTTTTAGTCAAAGATTTATGATGTTAACAATCAGTTGATGAGCATACGAACCATTTAACTGTTGAAGGAGCTCATGTTTCCTTCAGGAGTTGGTGGAGACCAAACCAGAGCTAAAGGTAGAATTGGACTCACATCCATAAGATTAAGTAGCACCAGTAAGTTCTGATGTTACTCCATATCTGCTGGGTTTGTAAATAGGCCACTATCAGATATACTTTCTATATTTATTAAGACGATAACGTGTTGTTTTTACAGTTTAATACACTACTGCCACACAACTCAATGAATGCAGGTTTATCTTTTAAGCAACTGTTCAAATCTGACTTTAGGCTACAGTCCATATTATGATGTTTAAAGAACTTTATGAAGGCACGGCCATCATGTCATGACCTCTGCTCTTGGTGTCATTTATCAGGTGGCGAGATGGGAGCATCGCACGCGGGGCCTCTCCAGGCTCTTCGGCAGTCCATACCTGGCCTGTTACGCTCTGGGCTTCGTCATCGTTCTGCTAAATGTGTACCGCAGCCACAGGTAAAGCAAACGTTTCCTCCTATATGCTCCTATGTTTTAGTCGTTTTTAAAAAAAAATTCTTTAATCCAGATTAAGTTTGATTAATTCAGCAGAGGAATAAGAATATGACACTTTTGGATCATTACTTCCAATATGGCAAAAAATGAGGTGAAGACAACAGAATGCAGTTCTTCATTGTTGTTTTTTTATTGTTCAGCCTAAATTCTTTCAGTTGGTAGGACTGTATAATCGTGGATCTGTTGTGTTTCTGTTAATTTACCAGAATTAAGACTTTAACTCTTTAAGGAACAACGTTAACTCACTCTACCAAAAACAACTTTTCCTTTTCATTTCCTTAGTATGCAGTGCCGCAGCACCAGAATCATCTTTGTGTTCGGTCTAAACATATCTTTAGTCTTACAGTAATAGAACAAGAGCTTGTAGTACCTAAACAGTGAGCACTTATGCTTAGCTTATGAACATCCTATAATTATGTGATTGCTTTTTTCAGTAATAAGTACTGTCAGGGATTACGATTTGAATCCATTTCAGTGACTAACCCCAGTAATCTTCTGTTGCTTTAACATGTTGTGGTTGTGTAGTTTGCTGTTTTAGCAGAACAGCAAACAACCTGAGGGTATTTGTTTCTATCTTGAGTAGATAGAGGGGTACAAGACATGTCAGAGAAAGGGTTAAACTGTATTATAGAGGAGAAGTGGGCCTCCTGGTAACTCAGGAGATGCTTAATTCTCACGTGTGTCCATATCTAATTCTTGTCCTGGTACGCTTGAATGCAGGAATCACCTGGTTTTGTTTGGGAGCCCACCTGTCCCCCACCACCTTTACAATCTGAGTTAATGTTCTAACACAACATGCCCATGCAAGGGGAATAAGTGTGTGTGACTATGCATTAAATTACCCCAGTGTGTTTGCACAAGTACCAATGCATAACAACAACACACTTAAATGCAACACAGCAGAGTGGTTGCTCAGTGAAGTACGGTGACTGATAGTAAAGCATGTTTCTCTTTGTTAAGGATGCGGTCATTATGTTTGAATAGTTCTTCACTAGAATTGTGGTGTCTTTGCTGTAAATCTTTTAAAACCCTTGTACACGTTCAGAAGGTGGGATTGTATGAGTTGATACAACATACACTATTAATGGAAAAAAACACAGCATGCAATTACGCAACTATTTTCTCCTCTAATGAATAACTTTTGCTGTTCAGTGATTTTCTACGCTAAACTGCGTGTAATTACTGTTAGTATTTTTTCTCTTTTTTGGCGTTTTCACCTTTATCCTCTTATTTTTTTATTTTTAAAAATTATTTGATTATTATTATTTTGCTATTGTTATTTAATTTTTAGTTTTATTTTGTACATTTTTTATTTATTTAAAAAAATATATTTATAGAATTTTTTAAAATATATTTTTTATTTTCTATATATTTTTTATTTCTTTTTCTTTTTATTAATTCTCTTATTCTTCTATTCAGAAAATGCATATCAAACAAATACTCGGGTCTTAAGCGGTTGTTAGACAGTGACAGTGCAGAGATACAGAAGTTTAGAGGAACAAGAGCAGGGAAATGATATGCAGCAAAGGTTCTTCAGGCTCACTGCTGATTTGGTATGCCCCCTAACGACCCAACCATCAAATTCCCGCTGTGATTTAACAAGTAATGCCTCACCTTTGTCTAGAAACTTGTCCCTCAGTGTCCTACAAAACTAGAACAGATTTCCCACCAAGCTTGTTTCTTCACCATACCTCATGTCATTCATTCCTCTTCGTCTCATTCATAATTTGCTTTTCTGATTCCTCCTCCTGCAGCTGGTTTCTATGTGCAGAAAGTGTGAAAATTCTGCCCTCATTTGCTCAAAAGAATTTTGCTTCCCACCTGAATGCTGCTTAAAAAAATTCAGCAGCTTCCCTGTTCGGTCTAAAGGTCTGTCTTATACAACTTAATTATGCTCATTTGTTTCTACTTGTTAATGCTGAAATGCTGCCTCCATGCCTTGGGTCATTATTGTCAGTTTCTGTAGCATGAAGATTTAATTTTTTTTTTCTCTTATCATATTTTTTCTTCCTTCCACCTCTGTGTCTTCTTTTGTGCTCTGTCTCCGCTGCTCTTTTCTTCCTTCCTCACATCCTTATCGGTGCCCACGCTTCTGTATGTGCCAGTGTCGCCCCACGCCTGCCATCAAACCAGTGCCTTTTGGAAGTACACACTCCCACACCTCCCACCATGGATCAAAATTGGTGACAAAGCACCCTGAGGAAGACCACACATATACAGTATGCCAGTGCAAGAAGATTTTTTTTTTTTTCTTTTTCTTTCTCAAAGGATGTGTGTGATGTCTGTTGCCAGGCAACAACACTTTTGAAACAAGCCACTTTGAAGCAATAAATCGTCTTGGCGGATGAAGGGAATTTTTTTATCAGTGCAACATAAAGCACCAAATATAGTCCAAATATAGGACAAAAACATTCATTCACTCAGTTATAAAACGAAATTTTGAATGAGATGAATAATGGTTATAACATTGAATTATTTAACTGCTCCGAATTTACACTTGAGTTTAGTAATCAACTGCTGCACTACCTGATGTGTAACGTCGTCTGTGGTTTTGAAGGAGCTTTGTCAAATGTAATCTTGACATGGATTTGGAGACTACAAATATATATACTGACAACCTGCACCAGGAGTGTGGACTTTGAAAGACAAGCTAGGGATTTAAAGGACTCTGTTGATTTAATTCCTGGAAGTGTTGGGCTGCCCCCTAAACACCAATTGGAATCATCCATCAGGAGGTCCCTGAGTGGATTCACGGTGTCCATCCATCCATTATCTCTACTCACTTCATCCTCCAGACGGCTGAGGGTGGGACTGCAGTCTTTCCCAGCTGACTGGACTCACATTGTCCCAGGCGATTCACCGCGCTTTCTATTTTAGCTGCATCATTGTAATGTGTGATAACAGCATGTGTGCCCCGTAAACTTTTGCAAACCAAACCAGGCATTATAATTACAAGACTACAAAGTGATCTGTGATGGAAACAGAAGGCAGCTGTTTGAAGAGTTTAGTGCTGAGCTGTACTATGTACGCACGAGAGAATTATCTCTCCAAATTATATGTAAGGGGTGGGAGGGGTTGCAAATTTCAGAAGCAATATTCTTAATATTATTGCACACTATGGAAGAACTGTGGAACTCTCCTTGATAATGTAATGTTTCTTCGGATTTATATTATGGCCACCATTTTTTATCGGTTCGTTCTATGAAAAGCTGAACATAAAACTGATAGAAATAAGCTGAATTCATGTTTCTTAGCATGTTAATCTGTAGCTTTTAACTGCTGTTTGTGTCAGGGGTATAGTTTATTATCCACGAGGACGTGAGGGTCAGATAGGGCCAGAGGGATGTGTGCAATATGTAGTGCAGACGTCCACATGGAGATGCCAACCTTGAAGAAGAAGCCCTGTTTGTCACAAGTGCATTATAGTATCGTGGAGTTCCTTTTTGCGTATATCTCAGCTTGTTAGGAAACCATGATAAGCTGCTCCTGAAGGACAGTTGCTCAATGACCCAACACTGACAGTTTGGGAGCACTGGGGCTTGAACCCCCAACCTTGTGATCTAGAGCCTCAACCATCAAGCCACCGCTGCCCTGGCACATCTCAGCACATGTATGGATCAGACAGGGTATATAATGATATAGGAGTTTATATGACAGGTGTTGGAGCTGAGAGTTTCATGCCAGTCCATGCCATTCAGTGTTCTATGGGAAAACTGAATGGCATTGTTACTACTGGAATTGGCTCCACTGAAAAAAGAAATATGAGTGGCCATGTTGAGCAAATATGAACACAGAAATAGAACATCTTGAACCACAGGCGCCGTACAAATTAAAATACTAAGACTGAACCACCCACCCACTGCGCAACCTTGCTACCTGGGCGGCTGTGGACTGGTTATCCTCCAATCGCAAGGTTGGGGCTTTGATCCCTCGCCCCTCCACAGTCGAAGTGTCCTTGGGCAAGAAACTGAACCCAAAGTTGCTCCCTATGTCAGGCAGGCACCTTGCACGGCAGCTCTGTCGCCATTGCTGTAGGAATGTGTGTGTGAATGGATGAAAGAGAAACACACTGTAAAGAGCTTTGAGTCCCACTAAGGTATGAAGCGCTACATGCAGACCAATTATCTCCAAGGCATTGCATGCACTGAACTTTTTGTGTGTGTTTTTCAGACATTTTTGCCACTCCATCACAGCACAAAAAGACAGGAAATATGGTGACAGGGAGCAGAGAAATGATATGCAGTAAATGTCTGGCCAGCTGGGAGTCAAACCAGGATATTCTCTCTCTCACGTGGTATGCATCCTAACCATTCTACCATTGGGTTGCCCTTAATTCACCTTTTAGGCGAAAGGGGTGAAGTTAAGGTAACATCAGTCCATTCTTGCTGTCAATGCTGCTGCCTCATTGTCACCTGACAGCCATCCTGACACTTGCTGGTACTGCTTCTGCTGCTGTTCACATAGCATTTCAAAAGTTCACTTCCACCCAACCATGAATCCTCAGGCTCTTAATCTGTGCTCCTTTAATCACTCCTCACATTACGTTGTGCACGGCAGTGTGTCAGAAGTGATAGGGTCATGGCCCGAATAATATGTGAAATATGTCACTTTTGGTAGCACAAATGGCAGAGCCCAGTGCAGACATGACCAGGCAGATAGGAACAATTGAATGATATAATGATGAATAATGCAATAGGCTGACAAGCAAGTAGGCATCCAAACAGGTGCAGGTTATGAAACATAACAGGCAGGAACTGCGACGGGTAGTGGTTGGAAGGCAATAGTCAGCTACACCATTATTGTCTTCATCCACAGGAGGAAGGCAGACGTGATGCAGACTTGGGGTAAGGTTACAGACTGGTGGACTCAGGTGGAGAATCCAGCAGGCAGCCATCTGATTGGAGTGCAGGCTTTAGAGTAGAAGATTGCATGCTAGCCTCACAAAGCCTCACGACGCTCTTGACCTAACAAACACCAGACACTGAACATGTCTACCACAGTTGGACGTTATGGCTAATTTAGCCCAGGATTTCTGGAGAAGTGAGGACTTCCTGCTGCGTTTGGGCTTGCTCAATGGGAAGCATGCACAAATTAAAGCTCTTTAAAAATCTGCCAGCCGACACTCAAATTACAACTTTTTAAATCATGAATTATAAAGGCGTGGATGTCGGCAGATCTCCTTGTAGATTCTCTAACCTTTGTTTTTAGCACCCTGTGTTTTCCAGCACATGTGCAGTAGACCAGCTTTCAGTTTGGACAGTGTGCACAGTCCCAAATTTTGAACTGCCACAGACAGTCTGTGTAGACCCACACACACTTGAGTGGATGACTAAATTTACATCACCCAAACCCTTGCGGTTGCATACTTAAAAAGCACCAACTGGCTATTAGACTGCAGAGAGGTGCGCTTCTTTTATTGACCCAAACACACCTGTAACTCCATCTCATTTAACAATAACAGGGTCCTTCTGGAGGCGCAGCCAGTTACCACAGCAAATGTACAATACATTTTCTGACATGCATGGCTCTCGTCTTCAAATATATTTGTAATTAATTAAATAATTATCAACAATTAATTGATTGATCGGTTCAGATTAATACAGGCTTGTATGATCTAAGTGGTGCAAGCTCTGCAGCTGCAGTGGCTAAGGCTTTGAAGACACCCGGTAACAGAGCTGCATCCTTCTGTTCCCTACTTAAAGTGTTTCTGTAGTTGTAAACATTCAATTGATGGCAGAGATAATCTCATTAAACACCTAATAATAAAATGTCAGATCTGCTGGGTCCATATCTGGACAGTTCTTACTGTTACTGTTGGTGCACTGAACATAGGAAGTAGGGTTCAAACGCAGACACTGACCAGGCATGTGGGAAAGTTTGAGGGAATGTGGGGACTG
Source organism: Stegastes partitus (assembly GCF_000690725.1). Taxonomy (NCBI): domain Eukaryota; kingdom Metazoa; phylum Chordata; class Actinopteri; family Pomacentridae; genus Stegastes; species Stegastes partitus. Next base: position 188,395 of record NW_007578753.1, read on the forward strand.
GTTGGAAAGTTAAAGTCTGGAAAGTTTTATAGTAATTCAGGGGCCAGGGGGAGAATGGGACTGGATGAGGGCAGGGGATAATATATCACTGGTGCATTCAAATATGTATCCATTGCACATCTATTTCAAAACTGAGACGTTTTCTTTATATTCCATTGCTGCTGTCTAGACGGGCTTTATTCAGGAAGGAGCTGCAGCTACACAGACCTGTCTGCTTTACACCCTTGTAGAAAGTGTACTTTTGTGTCTTTATGAAAACATTAACAGACATAAAGACAGACTATACTATGTAGAGATTTTATAGATAAATGGAAAAGAGTATCGCAAATGCACAAACAATGTAATATCTCATACATGTATACAAAAACAAACACGGCAATTGAACAAAGCTACTGATTTAAAATACAGAAGAGGTGAATACATAAACCTGTGACCACTCTGGGCTGGCAAACTGCTCATTTTAAGAGGCCTTTTTATCTTACCTCCCTTCAACCAGCATTAGAATGAGTCATAAAGTGTTCATTCATTATTTTTCTTCTCTGATAGCTCGCATACTATTACTAGTCATAGCTGCTCTCTGAATTCCAAAAAGCCATTTATTACTAGACAGAATTTTCCTGAAAGAAACCATTTTTCGTTTCTTGCTTATGCTATTAAGAACACATCAAATGTGTCTATAGTGACCACAACTATTTTACAAATGGTTTGCAGTTGTGTGATACATACAGATAACATAAACTCAGTTATAGATTGTCATTCTTCTGGTAATGCATTCTGTGTAATAATGATCTATAATTAATGGCAGTTAATCTAGTGAAGAAGCGTCTCTTCAGTTGGTATTTAGACAGATAATTGTGTGGTCACACTGTTAAAATCTGGTACGACTGGTTGTTTCTAGTGTTTTGCCCAGTGCCACCTCAGCAGGGTGGATTCTGAGCAGTAAAAAAACTTGATTGAGGTCTCTGCTCTTGAGGCCACTCTGCTGCTCAGCGGCAGTTTGATTAGCTGCTAAATGAAGTAAAATCAAACCTAAGGCCCCAGCTGGTTTGCTTAATATGATGGAAAGAAAAGACTGGATGTGCTGTGTTCATTATGGATTGATATACTGCTGCCCACATTTTAACACTTTGCTCAAGAAGCCAGTTAAAGCATGTTATCATCTGCATAACAATTGCGCTCATTAATATTAAGTGCTGGAGCTTAGCATATTTATTTTTAGAAGACTGTACAATCCTGATAAAATATAACCAGGATTTATATTATCAGATACAACAACTTGACTGCCACATAGCAAAAAAAAAAGCATGTGCAGTGACTTTTCACATGGATATCTCCAGTTTGCACATGTTGTGGTGTTCTAACTATAGGTGCTGGACTGGGAAGTGACCCGAAATGTTCCACCAAGGAACAAATGTGCTGACCAGAGATGGCTGCACACGAAGGAAAAGAGAGAAAGAAATAGATAAAACCCAAGGACCTCTACCAAGAATGGCATGTAACAGTGTTGAATGTGTACTTGCAGTAACTTAATTTCAACAGAACATTACAGCAAGGTAAAAGGTGTTGTTTGTTCTCATGATGTGATAATGGTTTGCTGGTGGCACAAACAGCAGTAAGAGTCTTTTGTCGGCAACTTTTCATCCATCAGCCAGCTGTGGATATTACATATTTGTCCTTTATCCTTGAGCTATTTTAAGTACAGCTGGTTCTAAAAGTAGGTTCATTTTTTTCCTGTACAAAGTGTTACGTGGCTCACAGTTTGAGAACTTTTATAGATCAGCATGAATCTCTCATGACAGATCAGTACAGGGGATAACAACCTACTTCTTTAAGGTGCCTCCCAAGCAAGCCTCTAAATCCCACATTATTTAAGTGGAGGAGCTCATTTCTCAGAAGTTCAGCTGGGCAGAATTCAGATGTACGTCACTGTTTGAACTAAGCTGTAGTATTTAGACTCAAACTGTCAAATGGGTTTAAATATTCAGCCAATCTGTAGAATCTGTACATGAAGATGGATGAATCAAATGTGACGCCGCCCCAAGGTTTCTTAAAGTGTGGTGGCTCCAGTCCTCACCATCTTAGCACTCCCTAACCCCCTCAACTTCCCAAATTTCAAAAAATGGGCAAAAAAGTGGAGCTGAGGTGGGCCATGCAAATGTCTGTGGGCCATGTCTTATCCTATGATGGCACCCAGCTATCACTCAAATAAGTCACATCCTTAATGGTGCATAATTGTACACTTTAATACAAAAATGACAATTAAGTTATAGAAAAAGTCACCTCTCATACAGTTCTCATGAGCAGGGAAATTAGCCATAGAGACCAACATCAGTCTTTGTTTCAAGTCGTAAACACGTTTATTTCAGCTGTGAAGTTGGACGTTTTAACGTGGGGGCCTATAGGGATTGACTTGCTCTGGGAGCCAGCCTCAAGTGGACATTTGTGCTTCCACATTGGCTACATTTTTTTTAATAGTTTATTCATTTTTTTTCTAGGAAAGAGGGGGCATGGAACTCTGTGTCCTGGGGTGTCTGGCAATGGGACGTTTAGACAGGCCTCTTTGGATCAGGCTGGTTTGATGCTCAATCGATTTGGGATCTGGAAAGTGTTAAAACTGCCTCGAGCTGGTCCTGAGCAGTTTTTGTGGTGGGGCACATTGTCCTGCTGCCCAGTGTGCCTTTGCCATTTGGCAGTGTGCTTGGTCTGGAACAATATTTGTGGGTGTGTTATGGGCCATGAATGCCAGGACTCAAGGTTTCCCAACATGACATTGTTTTGTAAGAAGGCGATCAATATTATTCCCGTTACCTGTCAGTGGTGTCACTGTTGTGGCTTATCGGATCAATGTGCGTAATTTCTGCTCTTAGGGACACAGCACACCTAAAATATCCCTCTGGGAAAACATTATTACTGCCTCCCATCCCAGCTAACCAAAAGACTGATTGATTGACCATCAGACTAATTACCCCTCAGCTTTATTGTCCTGCTGGTAAATTGTCTGCTTAATTGACTTGCTTGCTCGCTGACGAATTCAGCAGCGTGCTGATTGGTTGACTGACAGCCACATCTTTTTACAGCTCTGCTTGACAGAAATACAGACTGTTTGAGAGACATGCAGAGGATACAGTGTGTGTATTTTTATTTGCTACATGATGCTCTCTCTGCTCATTATGCTTAATAATAGACCTCTAAGAAAAGCTGTCTGGGCTTTAGAGAGTCCATTTTTTAATTAACTTGCTGTGTTTAATTAACTCTCCTGCTATTAATGGGAAGTCAAATGACATGGGGGGGATTGGGATTTACAGATTTAGTATTAGGTAGTAAATGGAAAATGTCGCACTACGTCTATGTTTATATTTAGAAAATGTTAAAGCTATAAAAAGAACACATCAAATCCCACATCTAGAAATATGATCAATGGTTTGAAACAGACGAACAAATACCAAGTAGGGACGTCCTTATTTCCATAATTTAGAATACATATTTGCAGTTCAGTTTTATTCGCGTCAACTGATGAGGTGAATTACAAGACACAGTGCAAAGCTCCACTTTGTCTCCTACTCGTTTATGAATGCCATTCCATGAAAGCAAATTGGCATTTATGTGTTTAAAATATTTATGTGAGAAGGCAGCCTTTGCATTTGGCAAACATGGCAAAAGCTGAATTGTAACTTTGGACTTCTGGAAACAGTTACCACCAGTTACTGGGCTTTCAAGATTTTGTCTTTTGCTAAATGATGTCTTTTGTTTGGCAAGTGTACCTTCTGTATTAGCCCTGCAAGAGTTTGCCCTGTTGTTACTGTACCTTGACTTGAAGAAGTCATTTGGTGAGGCACGTGTTACAAGTTGGAGTAGACTTCATTCTTGGATTTTGCAATCTGCTAATTCTGCCTCAATATTAATTATTACTAGCAACATGGTTGTAGAGATTGCAACAGTGGATTGGTTGGTTGAACAGTTTGGTCCTACTAGCTTTGGCGATCTCTTGACTTTTTCTGAAGAACCGAAATTAGTCTCTTTTTTTTTGGGGGGGGGTGAAATATCCCAACGATTATTGCTAATGAACTCTGGAAAACATATTGACAGTCCTCACATAATGACACTGGTAACTCCCTGACTTCTAAAGTAGCATCACTCGCAGGCCAAAGATTTAACTCATTAGGTAAAAGATCTCAATGTTTTCTCAATGAATTCATTCCCAACTCCAGATGTACTGCTGTGCCTGAATACAGCTTCACAGAGCTTAGTTTACTTCTAGACAGTGTCTAGAGGCTGTCGCTGCTTCTGGTGGTTATGCTGCAAGTACTAAAAGGAATATAATAACGGGATTAGAGGGGCAAAGAAGATGGAGAGTGGGAGCTGCTGTCATGAATGCACACAGCTCTTAGCTGCATTTAGAGTTAATAATGGTTCAACTTGTTGCTACAGCTTCTGCATGACCATGGCAACCACAGAAACCACAGCGAGGGTAATGATACAGTAGCTGATTTTACTGCTGTCTTTGGTCTCTATTGTACACTTCCTTGACAGTAGAAAATATAAAAAGCAGCATCAGCTTTAAGTTTGATGATCCACTCTGGTTACAGTAGCAGCTTTTATGATTTTACTACAAATTGGTATCTGTTAACAGAAAACCACATTCTGGGTTTGTTGATGTAGAAGCAACAATGTTCCCTTTGTGCATTTCTGAGCCACATAACAGGACAGAGTTTAGTAAATTCTTTCCATAAAAATGAACAATCTTTATTTATTATTTTTATTTTTCCTTTATTTAACCAGGTAGGTTAATTGAGAACAGATTCTCATTTTACAATAACGACCTGGCCAAGAGGCAGCAAAGAGCAGAAAATAGAATACATCCATAAAAACACAATACACAAACAAAACGGAACAATAAAAGGCTTTGAAGATAAAATACACTAAAAGCAGGTACAGGACTCGGTAAATAGTTGCTTCACCATATTTTTAAAAGAAGATAAAGATATAAATACACTGAGTTTAAGTGTTTTTTGTAAGTGGTTCCAGTCGAGGGCTGCAGAAAGGTTTTGAAAGGTTCATCTATTAGAAGTCTGTAGGATGACTTGCTGTAGAAAACATCAGCCACACTGATCCAGCTTTTGCTGTAGCGGCTCTTGGACTCTGTTAAGTCCCCCTTTACCCTGAGGGAATGGACAGATTAAAAGCAGTATTCTAAACAGCACTCCAAACTGGTTAACCCACTTATTAAGGACTCCGAATTGACCTCAAGGCTACTGAGAAGGATGCATTTTAACCCCTCATTTGGTGGACAAAAGGTGGCTGTCAGTCAAGACGTCCACCCTGTCTGGGCTGACCTCTGCTAAGTGCATTAGGAATCTTCTGCAGGTCCTCATCTATGACCAATTCTAGCAATGTCTTTATGTCTTTTATTTAAAACAGATGACTGGAATATAAACTATGTAACTGGGTGGAAAAACATGATGGACAACCAAAGCCTACGTATCTGGCATCCTTGTAAACGTTTTGCTTTGTGTGTTGTAAGTGTGTCAAAGGAATGTCTTACATCTATTTTTTGTCACCACATTGTACTAGGGATACAGTGACACTATGGTCGTTGTTGTGAACTGTGGTGCAAGTAGGTAATGTAGGTCAAGGTCGATGGAAAGGTCCAATGGAAATGCTTACAATGCTGCGAGTGGAAATGTATCTTATTTTATATTTTAACGTTAGAGGAAACGATGATGAATAGTTAAAAAATCATCAACAATTAATCAACATTGTCAACGAAAACTGATTTTAAGCTTAGTAGAGTGTAGGGCTGGACCCGAATAGCCGACAATCCAAACTGGATCTCCGAATATTCCCGTCGCCATGGAAACGGAGCAATCACTGCTAACCTAAACACAGAAATTGGTCTTTGTAGCCAAATGCGGCCTGTGCGTCGCGTCACGCTCACTCAAGCACCCCCCCCCCTCCGACAAAAATAGTCAGCCGCCACCACCGCGCGGGATATTCGTCATTAATTGGGACCGAATGTCCGGAGATCAGAAATTGCTATTCGGACCAGCCCTAGTACAGTGTAATTATCTGACATGTAGGGATTACCACTTACTGGAGTGAAGTGTGTCACTGCCTGGTGTGAGTCAGTACTAGATGTGAACATAGAAAAGCGTGGACAACCTATGTATCGTCTGAGGACATATAGACCAAGGTCACCACAGTGCAGGATAATAAGAGAAACACTGGATAAACCAAAAATATAACCATCGCTTTTACGAGGCCGGTCGGTCTGAAGCGTTGAGGTAAAAGGTTTTTTAAACTTCAGTTACGGCGCGGTGTGTTCTGATGTGGATATAAGTGTTAGAAAGCTCATCTGCAGCATACAACAGCTCCACAGATTCAACAATGTGAAGCCAGCCTTGGGTTGACTGAGCGCAGCAGACCAGCACCTCATCCTTTGTAAGCTATCACAGAAACTGAAGGAGCAGTCCGTTGCTGACCTTCACTGGCCTCCTGTGGATAAAAAGATGCTTGGCCACTGTGGCCATATTGTTGGCCTGGTGGACCACTGAGAAATCCATAAACCTCGTACCGACCCTCTCTTTGTGCCTGTTAGTCGGGGAGCACATTAGTGTGTGCATGTTCTGGTCCCAGATGGTGGGTTTAACAACCATTCAACATAATGTTATAAATCTGGGTATCTGAAACTGCAGCGTTGCAAAAGCAATTCACACGCGTATAACTAAAGCATAAAACTATGATCTTTACTGTTTGTTGTGTTTGTTTATTGTTAGTGAGAAAATTTCTAAAATAACTTAAAGCCAAATTTAAAAGCCATTTACAAATTATGCATTACATGCTCTGAATAGTCATTCATTTTTATAATTGATAGACTTTTTGTAACAACTGCTGCAAGGTGGCGCAGTTGGTAGCATCATTGCCTCACAGCAAGAAGGTTGCCGGTTCATGTCCCGGTTGGGACACTGGGATCTTTCTACATGGAGTTTGCATGTTCTCCCCGTGCAGCGTGGGCTCTCTCTGGCTTCCTCCCACAAGACCAAAAAACATGTTGAGGTTAATTGGTGATTCTAAATTGTCCGTAGGTGTGAATGTGAGTGTGCTTGGTTGTCTGTCTCTAAGTGTAGCCCTGTGATAGACTGGTGACCTGTCCAGGGTGTCCCCTGCCTTCACCCTAAGTCAGCTGGGATAGACTCCAGCCCCCCCGTGACCCTAGTGAGGAATAAGCGGTGTATAGATAATGGATGGATGGAAAAATAACCATTAATTGCAGCACCATTTGACCAATTTTCTATATTTTTAAAAGTGAGCAAGAGGATAAAAATGCTTCTCAGGAAGTCGCCTTAATTAGCTATTTCTGCAATGGACAGAGAAGGACAAAAGTACCAAGTAAGGTTAGCTGAAGCAGCCGTGACCCATTTATTTTTTTGTTCTGTTTGTAGCATTAATATATAACCAGACTTCAAAAGGAATATTCAGGGAATAGAAGTTTTATAAATTAAATTGGAAGTAAAAGTCCAGCCAGAGTTAGAAGGTGATTATCTGATCTCAGCCGCCTTGCTTCTTGTGCTTCTCGCTTTTTGAAGCTTTGCTGTAAAGTAGGTCATTGTGAAGCTTTTTTTGCATTCCAGTCTGAACGTCTCCACCTTGACCCTCACGAAGTACTTCCTCCTCGCAAGTATGCAAGGAGGAAGTATTTCATAAAAACATCCCCTGAAGGATTTCTCTTTAACTGTATTGAGTATATTTAATTTGTCATTCCAGAAGCTCTTTTGGCAAATAAATCAAATCTAAGTAATTTGGAATGTAAAATCCTCATCTCGTCATCGTTCTCACCAATCAGGGAGTTCAATTTTGCAATGTAAAAGGCGAGGGCAGCGGTATGGCTTTAACAGATGTTAGTTCCAGCTTATCTGATGAAACTTCTGTGTGAGCAAATGACATGCAACATTTTGTTATACTATAGCTTAAACACTGAAGGAAAGCATGTTTTGAGAGGAAGTCTGTTTGTATTTCTAGACGTCATCAGTTGTTACAGTACATCCAGAGGTCAGTCCCTCAGACCCACTAACCCCCCGCTACACCTCCGTCCTGCAGACCCCCTTTTCCCATCGCTTTTTCAATCCAAATCCCAGCAGTGTGCCGTGCCATAGCACCTTATTTAACAGACTTCCCAGGGGTTGCTCTTTGTGTCCGACGTGGCAGACCGGCATGCAGCATCATGTTACACTTCCTGCTTCCTTTGACAAAGGAAGAACGCCATAAGACTCACAGCACAGACCTCGTAACCCAGTTTTCTCTTATTAACCCCAAACCTACTTTTGATTTGGGAGTCATTTTCCTCTGCAGGAAGCACACTGCATTCAGACAGAAGCCCACTGGTGTGCTAACACACACACACACACACACACACACACACACATATACACACAAACACGCACACACACACAATTCATTTGGCCCAGTGCCTGTATGTGTGTTCCCTTTCAGTTCTACAGAGATGTAGCCCCGTGGCCTGTGATGTGTCATAGCAGCAGGACAAAACTTTAGAAAAATCAAGAAAACTCCAGAGTGGAAACAGAGGAACACGAACGTCACACTTAAATAAGCAATAAGCAGTCCTGAATTAGCACTGTGCAAAGACCACACTTTGCATTTTGATGCCTTATTTCTTGAACTGTAGTGTCATACAGAACAAAACACTTTTTTATGTCATTCCAGAAGATAATTTAAAATCTAAAATCTAAATCTACTCTACAGTAGAATTAGAATGTCATATTTTTCACTGTTACAATGTGGTATTCATGCTGTTTAAAGAAGTATATTTTTCCATAAAATGATCTGCAATCTTGCATTTTGTAGTGTTGACTTACATGCACATACATGAGGTGTTGTCATGGAAAGTATCCAGCACCAGAGTGTTGCAGTGGATCTTTTGGGTCCTGTGAGATGCTTCTGTGGATCGAGTTTGTTGCGGCACATCCCAAAGACGACTGATTGGATTGGAACCTGGAGAGTTTGGAGGCTGGGTAAATGCCTCTTTGTCGCGTTCCTCGAACTTTCTCTGTGCAGTTTTTGTGACCGGGCGTATTGTTGCCAGAACCCAAAGCTTCCCAACAGAACATTCCATGAGGATCAATGCTATACGCTGCATTTGTCAGTGGTTTTAATGTTGCACCTCATGGATGGAGAATACTTTTGTCACAACAGCTATTTCTTCTCAAGCCTCATCGTTTTAATGTATAGGTAAACACAATAATTAATGTAATTCATCAACACATCACACGTACATCTAGATGGAATGTTATTGTCTTTGCAGAACACTAACTTTGCAGCATTTGCATATATTAGCAGCACAGAGTATAAAAAACATGGATTCAGAATCTTAAATTATATTTGCAAGCTTGGATGTAGGATTATACGTGACTGCCATTTTTCACCTACCACCAAGCCAGAAATCCAAATTTGGTCAAAGCAGAGGAAGCCTGAGTAGAGCTGGAGAATTGCCACTGGAGGTGGTTGTGTTACAACAGTGTTGTTGGCAGCAGTGCTGCTACGGGGGCTTTTAAATCGCTGTATTTCAGTCAAAGGACAAGCCTGCGTGTAGCGTGATGCCACAAACGGAGCAGAGTTGCAGCCAATCTGTTGTTCTTTTGTTGGAAACCACTAGATATCAAAGTTTTACTGCTGTATACTGCAAACGCTCATTTGAAAGAAAGAAGAATTGCAGCCCCGGTGTTGATATTGTCCTTGAAAACCATTTTTTTTCTGATTTGATGTTTTTTTTCCGTTGCGTTACAACATCGTAAGCTGTCCTCGATGTGCAACCGTTTAGTCAAAACCACACTGTGACATGATACCTTCACTTCAGCTCTGGTGGTGGACACAAAGAGAATGATGCGACACACGGTGAAACTTACAAAAAGGGATCTGTGATCAAACAGAAGAGGCCAACACTACCAGCAACAGTGACTATAAACCCTCCTTCACATCACATTTATTCCTCCTACTGATGTGGCCAACAGCCTGTTGACTGGGATTTCTGTGTGCAAACAGCCACTTAGAAAGACAAGGGCATTGTGTTAAAATAGATGAAAATAAAAGATGGACTCATTATGTTCATTTCAGTAAGTATTCAGACCCCTTTTTGCACTTTATGGTGTTACATTTTAAATGCATGATTGCCATTTTTGTCCATCAGCGTGTGCTAACTAACTGATATTGACAAAGCAGTTGTATGCAAAAGTTTGGACACCCCTGGGAAATAATGCATTTGTTAAATGTTGATATGCTGCTACTTTTGCTCTGTTTGCTGCAGGTTTTTGTTTGTTTGTTTGTTGTTGTTGTTTTCACATTTAAAATCAACAACGTATGGATTCTCTCCAGGGCTGCCGAAACCTTTACAACTGTGTCCATTGAGGTAATGTTGTACTGCATTGAGCTGTCACACAACGGAGACACCAGAAATCGATGTGCAGGATGGAAAACATGAGCGCCACAAATTGCAGTGATTTCCTTTGGAACAGTGCACTACCACTTACCTCCTTAACAATTTGTCGTAGGCCTCCATTATCTTTCTCCGTATCTGCATCAAAGCCGCATCTCAGTAGTTTCCTTTATCTTTTAGAGGTCTGCAATTACTTTGATTAATTTGCAATGTTATATGGGTCAAATGAATGTGTTTTAATTACACAAAAAAAAAGAAAAAATGGTTGCTGTCATCCGTGTTTTGGTCAATAATATTCAATTCAATTTTATTTGTGTAGTGCAGTTTACAACACATGCTATCACACAGCGCTTAACATAGTAAGGTATGGATCTTACACATGTAACAGAGAACCCAACAATCCTTTGGACTTCCTTTGAGCAAGCAGTTGGCAATGGTGGTTATAAATGTATGGAAGAAAGAGAGAAGATGTCTTCACCTGTAGCTACCTACAACTAACTTGTTTCACTCTTTGGAATTTTTAAAAAAAAGGATTCAAAATGCAGTTTTGCTTGTTCCATAAACCTAATGTGTCATTTGACAATTTTCAAAGTTGTGCCGAACCCCCTAAAAGCCTGTTAATTAGCCAAAATGTGGCTGTCAACATTTTTCACCATCAGTGATTTGAGTCATTCTTCAGTCAGAATTAACAAACACTCTTGACTTTTTCTGTTTTTATATAATAGTCCTACTTTCCAACATTTATTACATAATTACACTTTGAAAAATAATTGATAGAGAAAAGAATTATTAAACTGGGTTAGTTTCCTAAGAGGTGGTTCAATTTTTCTTTTAAAGACAGTCGCAAAAATCGTGACCATCAAACGTTTTGCGATGCACGTCAGTGTTACTGAGTGTAGCGTTGAGTTATTTTTACAGAATTAGGTCAAGAAAGCTGTTTTTATTAGAATTTAGTATCCATCACTCTAGTTTTGAATCAGATCGTGAGTGTCGCCTGTGTTCTTTATCAGCTCTTCTCTAAGGTTAAGTCCAGAGTACCTACAGTCAACACTGATTGTTATCCTAGTTTTTAAAGTATTTGATAGTTGGTAACAGTATAATACACTGTTGGGACTGAGCAGCTGAGGTATAAGTGCTGCTGGATTTCATAAATGTAAAATCAGGCTGTAACTTCACCTTATGAAATTGCCTTCAACCTTCTGACCAGCGTTTATAGCGGTTAAAAAGAAACCTGCTGTCAGTGTTAGGATGGGCTTTCCACATGTCTTTATGCAAGCTTATTCTCACTTCTAACAAACTGCTGGAGCCTGAGACACTTATTCAGTGCCGTCACATTTCAAGTGCTAATTGTCTGAACAAAACTGAAGTCCGCCAATAAACGCTTCAAAGTTTAAATCCATTACATTAGTAGTCAGCACTCTGCATGTTCTGTCTTTTTCACGCAGGCAGCGCTGAGACCAAATTGAGCACCTTTTAAAACCGACGCTCGCCCTTTCAGAAACTCTATCCAGGCATCGTAGGAAAAGTGGCTACGGAATGAAAATGCTTTTACTGTATGACCACTTACACAACACACAAGCGTCGCATCATCCGCCAGTTCAGAGAGCGGTCGAGTGTGACGTCAGACAAAGTTAAATGCACTCTCACGAACAAGCGATCTGCTTTTTGCATTCACCACACTCACACACATACATCTGAGGCTTTAGAAGACGTGGTGGGAAGGTTGACCCACCGGTGCCATGAAATATAAATGCTTGATTTTCGTCTGCCGTTGTGGTCCGCCAGAGTTAGTGTGATGAACGGAGACTTGCTTTCTGTTTGTTTTCAGTGTGAATCCAGTGGCTGGTCTCATGCTTCTCATTGAGAAAATGTAGTGCACGCTTGCAAATGAAACACATGAAGGAACAGCTAGCGGTGCACCGAATGACTGAAATTCTGGTCCTTACGAAAAAGAAAAAAAAACACACTACCTGCCCAAGTTAAGTGACACAGGGGGTCGGTTTCCATTCAGTTTTCACATCAGTATTAAGCGTACCAATGCATAAGCATTAAAGCACGCTGATTGTTATTGCTCAGGCTTATTGTTATCATAGATTCTTCTGACACGATTTTAGGCACAGCTCTGAGAACACCCATACAATCCATACCAAATGTCAAAACATGTGTCTCGATTGATAAAAGTGTGCTTTGTCTTTTGGCAGTGATTTATCGTATGTTTTTTATGAAATTCGTCAAAAAAAAAAAAAAAAAAAAAAAAGCTGCGTTAAAAATCCCTTTTGAAATAATAGCAAGTTGGCCGGACAACTGCCAAAACCCACCATCTTTGGACCCCTGTAGCTCTTACATACTTTGCAGTAGAAACTTTATTCAAAGTTTCAACAGGTTACAAAGCGTTGAGTGTTAATCGTCTCAATCTGTGTTTTGATATCTTTGATGGTTTTTACGCTGTTGCAGTTTACATTTTATTAATTTTTTTTTTTTTTGAAAATCCTGACTTTTCCTTCAGTTAGAGGGTTCACATCATGTGTGAAATCTAAATTTTGAAAGATTTATGGAAAAAAGTGCAGTTAGCCTTGATTCACATTTTCTACTCTACTTGAACAATTTACACATTATATTAAAAAAAATAGCATTTTTGTCTTCTTTCAGCCAGGAAGGAGAAGCCACTGTTGTTCATTTGTTTGTTTCAGAGAAACAAATTATAGAAATCAGCCATACTTTAAAGAAAATGACTTCACTTACAAATCCGGCCTGTAAAAACAGCATTCATGTTTTATTACAACTTCAAAAATACTAAGATAGACAACATATCTTAATTTTGCATTCTACATCACAGTATTCCACATGAGAAAAGTGACAAAGCCTATGCAATGTAAATTCAGAGTATGTTTGTCTTCTGATGATCACAAATGGCTCAATTCACGATTGATCACTTTGTGGTGTTTTTTGGAGACATGCCAGTCCCCTTCATTTCTATCACTACTGGATTATGGTGGGATTTTATACACACATGCATCAGCAGTGACTCTTAAGCCCTAGGGTGCTGTTAATCAGACTGCATCAATATTCATTACTGGTGATTGTTATAAAACTACAGACTGTGAGCTGCATGCTCAGTTTGTGTGGCCCGCAGTCTCTGTCAGGTTGATAAGAACAGAATTTTATTCACCTCTAAGACTTTTTCTTTTTAACCTGATTACTGTATTTCATTGTGTGTCCTTAACAAACACGCTCAAATGATTGGATTCTGCTGCCGACTGTTTTTCCTGAGCTCGGAACATTACATCCAGTTTTAATCACTGAGCACCTGCAGCCTGGATGACCTGTAGAAGAAAATAAACAAAGCAGGGTTCATTCTTGTCTTTTGGTTAAATGCAATGCAGTTCAGATTTTTGAATTCATATTCATTTGCTTCAAGCTATTTTTGTTTTATTTCATTCATTAACTATTTCATTATTTCTGCTAACTTCGCCCTTTAACCCCTGTTATTTAAAATTATTTGTGTGCGTACTTCTTTTTTCTTCTAACTCAACTACATTCTACACGCGGCCTTCGTATCTCACATCTATATGTATCTCATCTTATATAAAGTGGTGCTACAGTAGAATATTAAACAAGGTTGGTTTTCTAACAGGCAGTTCTATATTTTTTTTTTTTTTCAACGAAGCAGTAATGTGACCGTGAAACTTTATCTGTGCACGTCAGCATTACTGACCTCAGCTTTGAACTAGTTTGACTAAATTAGGTCAAGACAACTATCTTTATTGGAATTCAGATTTGATGTCGTGCAGCGGGCGGTGCCATTTTGCTGCACATCTGTGTTGTATTCCGACAGTATTGGTGAGATATTTTTTAACAATGGTGTGAAAAGATTTTTTAAATTCCTTTAGTTTGACACAAACAACTCAGTTATTTAAAAAGAAGAATTCATTTGATGCAGATTTGTGTGATGTTTTAAATCATCAGCGCTAGCAGAATTGTTTTCATGCATAGTAGACAGTACTCACTAGCTTAATTGGTAACAAGAGGACTTCCAATTTTATTCAGTTCAGACAGCGATGTGAGAGGTCTATTATAGTAACATGTGGGTCTTACAAAAATAAACTGCAAATTAGTGTTCTGATTTTTTGATTTTGGGCGCAGTGGCTTAGGTTGGTGATTCAATCCCCCGCCCCTCCACAGCCGAAGTGTCCTTGGGCAAGACACTGAACCCAGAGTTGCTCCCAGTGGCGCCTTGCATGGTAGCTCTGTCAACATATGTGTGAATGAGAAAACACTGTAAAGCTTTGAGTACCACAAAGGTAGAAAAGTGCGATATAAGTGCAAACCATTTACCATTTTGGCTATTTGTGCACTTAGTGTCTGAATCATGTACTACTCAGCACCTTGAGAGGAGGGCAAACCAACACCGCTTAGTGTAGTAAGTCTGATCTGCCCCTGTGTAGACAAGATAAATAAGGAGGTTTGTTTTCTCTCCAGTATGACAGTGGCGATGAGGGCCCAGGCCAGATGGGAGGTGATGGACAGGACGGACGTTTTCTACGTTGGGATAGCTCTCATGGTGCTGGGAACTCTGCTGGTGGTCAGCAGCTTCCTCGCTCTGGGATTCACTGGAACCTTCCTTGGTGAGTATCAAAGACAGATATTAAAGTGGTACTGAACCAGTTTACGAGTCACTGGAGAAATCTTTTGTAGTTTTTAACTAGAAATCTCCTTTACAAATTTGGAGAATGGCATTTGAAAGACACGCCCATCAAACAAGGCGGATCTAATAAAAGAGCAGCTAATGCACGAAAGGTTAGAATATGCAGTTGAAGCTTGTTCTTTGCTAAACTGTTGGTGATGTACTTTTTAAACCTAAAAAAAGGTTTCCTCAACGTCTTGTTGCTATCTTCATCTGCTATTATGTGGGGGTCAACAGCGTCCTTCATTTCAAAGCTTCTTATTCGTTGTCTATTTAAGAGGCCATGCAATGTGTTCTGGTAACATCGCAAAATGCTTCAAGACACGGGGAATCACATTGTCCGCTCCTCATTTGCGTGAACTTGAGGTCGAGGCTATTTTGTACCAATCAAGGGTGTCCACTGAACCTCTCTGGAGACTCCAGTATAACGTTTAACCTTTGCTGGTATAAACTGAAGACAAATGCAGCAGCTGCATGGCTTATTTCTTTCCTCAAACATTTTTAAAAACACATTTTAAGTGTACCGTTTTTGTAATACAACCAAAAATTTCTAAACATTTTGTTGGGTGAAGACATCTAACGAGTAAAGCGTTCACCCAATCAGGTGTGTCCAATATCTTGGCGGTTGTTGGAGAGTGCAGCCTGTAAGGGTGTCCTGTTGGAGATCACCTGTCAATCTCACAAAACAAAAGAACCTTCTTTTAGTTGACTTTAGAGTCCCCCACATGCCCTCTGGGGAACTCTAATCAAGATTTATTATGAACGTTTTTCAATGGTGCCTTTCTCTTTGCCAGCCTCCCATCAAGCTTTGACTGGTGAAGAACAGGCAAAAGTTGCTCCCATCTCAGTGGCTGAAGCTTGAAACTCCTTCATAGGAGTCATAGGCGTCTTTATTCAGTGACTTGGAAATTTTCTTGTATCCATCCACTAACTTATTCATTTTTAATAACCTTTTGTAGTTAGTTGAAGCATTCTTTTGTCTTTATTGTGTAGTTATAACCAGAAGCACTGATTCATCACTGAATGGACCGTCCAGATACAGGTGTCTTTATACTACGATCACTGAGACACATTCACTACACTCAGACTATCTCCATGTTATTATTTGTGTGACTTCTACCACCAATTGGCTGCAGCTGTGTTGAACTAGGTCAGTCTTTTTCAAGGGGGTGAATATTTATGCCATCACTTTTTTTACAGTCCATAGTTTAAGTTATTACTCTGTAGGAGTGTGTTTTCACTTTAATATCAGAAGAATACTTTTTATAGGTACTACAGTATATCTCTCTCTTTTTCAATGTCTCCTATTTCATTTGTCTAAACACGGAGCAATTTCTTTTACATTTGATTCTATTTATTTTGTTTCAGCCATGCTAATGATCCTGTTCTGTAGATGGCATCAGATGCTTTTGTCTAGATTCACATATCTCTGCAGCTGTTTGATGGGTTACCATGACATTTATTATTTCTGGTTCCCAGAGAAGGAATCATAGGGATTTTGATGATTCCCGTTGTGAAATTTGGCACTTTGCTTTTGAGCTTTTGAGTTCAATGTCTCAGCAACTATGCATATCTGCATTTAGCATGCCAACACTCTTCACTAAAACAGGTCGATATTATACCTGCTGAACATCACAATGTTTGCTCTGTGATTGTGAGTATGTTAGCCTACTGATGCTGATTTAACTTCAAGCAGAATTGTGCCAGTACACAGGCTTAAAGAGCCTCAAGCACTAATGGCAAGAAGCATATTAAAACTGCTTTTACATGCAATAAGAAATCAACCTTCTTTAGATATAAATGAAGGTTGGTGATTGCATAAGACTTGGGACAGCAGAGGGGAACACTTGCACAACGAGGACATATAGTGCACATGAATATTTTTTTTTTCCAGTTTACACAACCATGCTCATTTGTATGCATGTACGCAAATATTTTCACACCTTCAAACAGAGCACGTACAGATATATGTACATCTACTTCTGAGACAAACAGGCTTGTTTTCCTTTCTTGTACTACTGAATACAACCTGGCATTGTATCAAATAAACATGAGTACAGCATCGCCATTATGACCATTTAGATGGAGCTGGTGTCGAGTTTCTAGGTCAGTTGAATGAGTCATCTGCAAGACCCAGACTGGTTCTCTCAGTTCCAGCACCGTGTTTGCCCATCACTGCACTGAAATGCCCTCAGTCCATCACTCTCATCACAGCTGAGGAGAGGCAGCAGGAGCAACAGGGGGTGACAGGAGTCGATGTATACGTGCGAGTGTGAAGGTGCCAGCTTTGTATGCACACTGAGGGAAAACCAATCACGAGAGATTGCTGGTGTGTTTCACGCTTCAACCAGGAACAACGAGGAGTCTTTAAAGCAGGGACATGAAAAATGTTCATTATTCCCAGTGGGGAACATCACTTTGCGGCGTTGAGTAAATAATTACATACAAGAGATTTGTGGGAGTGCGGTCTCTGTTTTGTATACACACTAAAGTTCTGTATCAGTCATAAACTGTTCCGGGATGTCCATTTAAAGATTTAACTAGGTCAAGTCCAGTCAATTTTTTATCTTTATATATATATATAAAGCACAGTAAAAATGCAAGAGTTGAACCAAAGTGCTGTATAATTCTAGCTTGAGACATAAACACAACATCGACAAGACAAAGCAGAATAAAAACACAATATATTAAAGAAAAGTACAACATAAAGCACAATGTACTTGGATGGCAGGATGTACTTAGATGGAATGAGAGGAGATGGGTATTCAGCAGTGACCTAAGCACAGGAAAAGGTGAACTGAGATTAGGAGCAGCTACTGTGAAGGCTATTTTTTGTCTAGATCTCAGTACATCCAAGGGCACCTGGTTGGTCGACCTCAGTGCTCTAACTGGAGTATAAAAATGTAAGAGTTTTCCGATAAAAAGTGTTGCCAACCCATTTAAAACCTCAAAAAAGGTCCATCAGAGTCGTACAGATCAATCTTTAAAATGGACTGGAAGCCAGTTGTTACCTCTTAAAAGACGAGCAACTGCAGACAATGAAGAGCCAAGTGGTGATACAGGTGTGGATAACTTTTTCTAAGTATTTAGGAGACAGATGGACTTTACTGTGGTTAAAAAGTCTTAACTGCAAAAAAAAAACAAGCTGGTCAGTTGTCTTGCTACCTTCTCACAATAGCTTTTATCATCAAAAGAAAAAAGTGTAAGATGCTTAGAATTTAGAGCGCAGTTTATCGTTCATCATTGTTGCTGTGAATGCAGGCTGTAAGTGTTATAATACTAACAAACTTGTAACTTTTTCAGTTAGCTCTGGTCAGGTTACTCAATCAACAATTACATTTTGAAGTCAGGTGCCAGATAAAGCTAAATATCAAGTTTGGCCTTTCAAATGAGAAAAAATAGTTTATAAAAGCCAATATTAGTTTTCTTTTTTAAAGCTACATGGTTTTTTGTTGTTGTTGTTTTTTGTCTGTTTTAGAATGTAGTATGCGCAATAGATACGTGTACAACACAGGTGCAGCTAGTGTTGGTTTCCTGTTAGTTCGACACAGGTCAGCAGGTGTAGAGCTGCTGTCACAGCAGGCTGGAGTTCTTTTTTCGATAGGAAAAGCCCAGGTGTAAGTGGCAGGTGAGTTTGATCGAGCTGTTTCCGTTTCAAGGTCTGAGTATTGAGGTCATTGTAACATTGTCGTGACGAACTGAAGTGACTGCACGACTGTGAATGGTATTTATAAAAGTCTGTGCTTTCCTGTTATAAAAAAGTCAAAATATTTGCTGTCTGAAAGGCACATAACTGAACAGCCTCCTTCAGCCCAACTAGCGTCACTGAGTTTATGTGACTTTTAAGTGGGTTTCATAGCATCTAAAAATGTCTGAAAACTGCATAGACTCCTACATGTTGGAGCTACCAATCATCAGTGTGGAGGACCGGCTGATCTGACCTTTTTATTGGACATTTTCGAATTGTTAGCAGTGGACTCGAAAACAGTCATCACATGACATTTTCTAAGAATGTCTGTGGCCATCTGGAGCTAATTACTGCTTGAAGAGCAGTCATGGTCCTTAGAGGATACGCCTTTTCTAATTTGGACACCAAGTTTTTCTCCAGTGGCAGGGCCGAGTATCATCAAGGAATACATGGAGCATAAATTAGCCACAACATTAAAACCACTGATAGGAGAGGTGAATAACATAGATTCATTACAATGCAGTGTTCTGCTGGGAAGCCTTGGGTCCTGGTATTAATGTGGATGTTACTTTGATATATACTCCCCACATAAACATTGTTGCAGACCAAGCACACCCCTCCATGGCAACCTCACTCCCCAACTCTTCAACCTACCTACGGTTAGAGAGATTGTTCCGCTACCCCATAAAAACTGTTCAGAAATTGCTCTAGAAACCCAACAAAAAGCTAAAGGCACTGAGACAGTCTGCAAACTCCCACCATCTCAGTTTTATCGAGCATCTGCCTGGTGCTCAGGAGCAAGGGGTTGGTTGACTTTAATGTTGCGACTGATGGGTGAATGGCGTAATTAAATAGGTATTGCAGTTTTTTCAAAACAAATGTATGTTCCCAACTGAGTAAATGTTTCAGTTTTATAACATATGGTCTTTCTTCTAACACCACTACAAAAAAGAAGCTCCAGCACTCGAATAGCAACACTTTCAGTCTGTTAAGTATTGAAGTTCAAGCTTGATCTTGGAAACAGGAAAGTACTGTTTTTGTTTCACTCACTAAGCGTTTCCAGGTTTATAACTATTGTGTCGCATGGTCTTCATCAGTGGACAAAAAAAACTGTCTCAATTGTCATGGAGATGGAGTTTGACTCTAACAATTTCATGCATACCATTTTAGGACATTTAGTCCATGCTCAGCTTAATGTTTTAGCTAACTTTGATGATGTAACCCCATTTGAAAGAATTTAAATGCATTGCCGCTCATTATTTCCATCTGGGTTATATCAGAAACATCTTGCATGTCTTTACATAACAGTAGACTGCCAATCAAAACTGTTACAGAGCTGAAAGATTGGGTAGAACCGTCAGGCCATGTTAGGTTGGACCAAACCTTGGTTCTTGTCTTTAGCTCTGAAACTCCCTCTCTGGACCCTCTTAATAAGATAAAAGTACCTACTTTAGGTTAGTAAGTTCTGAGCAGCACATTAAAAAAAAAAAAAAAAAAAAAAAGCTATGCAGGGGTTGATTCTGATTGGCTAACTCAGAGGGCTCCATTTTTCTTCTGCCCTCCTTGTTGAGTAGCATTTTTTTCCTCCTTTCATCATATAAACTAACATAACAAAACAAATCTCCAATGTTTCCGTTCCTGCATGCTCATACTACTGGAGTTGCATCCATTAACTCTTAATTGTCATCGTTTTGCTGCAATCTAAGTTAATGCTGTTGGATTCTGCATTCCAATGGAAACAGGAATCTTAAAATGGATGATTAAGGGCCTTTTTGGAAAAATATTTGACACCTTATGCCTGCCTTGAGTTGTGGAGGCAGGATTCCGCCAAGACAGCTGCTACGGTCAACATTGCCGTCTGGAAGTGTTATTATTATAGGGGATGTACTTGGTCTACAACAATGTTCAGGTGGGTGTCAGAGTATAGATGAATACCATGAGCCAAGGTTGTTCAATGATGCTCACTTCACTTGTTAGGCACTTTTACTCCTCTTAATGGTACAGGGGGGAAAACAGGTGAATAATTGCATCAGCACAACAAAAAAATCTATGATGTAACTTACTCACAGTGTCTGTGTATACTGTAGCCCCCTTAAACTGTTAAGTTTGCGTTTCTGCTTAACTTTTTCCAATATTCTAATCTACAGCTTTTAACTATTTAATTCCATTTTTGCTCTGATTTTAAGGTATTTAGATTAAGTGTACGTTTTGAGGACTGTTTTTATGGTGCACCACGACCGCACCGCGTTTCCTTTGTCATTCCTCCTACTGTGGAAGCACACAAACAGACACAACAGGACTTAGCCTGTGGGTGTATGTTGTGATACGATGCGTCTTATTCTTTCTATATTAAGCCCCTTTGAGTCACAGTGACCTGATGATTCAGATCAATGGCAGAGGACCAGAAACAAAGATCCAAACAAAATCAAATTACACGTGGTGCTAACGTGTCGGCCGGCTGGTTTCATGCTCTCATCGCAGACCCACTTCTCAAACCTCCAGATTACCACACTGCCGTCGCAGCTCTTCAGCCGAATCAAAGTTGCGCATTTTCATAACCATAATCAAACAACAGTGACGTAGGAACATGAAAAAAAAAAGATGTTACGCTTGGCTTTCAAATCGAAGCGTGTTACCTATAGTCACTTTGAGGTCAAAAATGAGGTTAGCATTTTGTTCTGAAGGCCAGTTACAGCTGGTTTTCTATTCAAAACCAAACAGATTTGTTTATATAATCCCTTTTCATCCCACCTTACCTGTGGTGTTTAAATGAGCGTACATAATGAAAACTGTTATATAACTTGGGCATTAACAGCCTCTCTTCGGGCAGAAAACAGGGCCAGCAGCACCTCATGTGTAATTCAACAGGTCAGTTTTACCCACTGTGTGTTGTGTGTTCGTGTGCGAATATTTGTGTGTGGGTGTACGGGGGCGGGGGAGGCGTAAGGGAGGTATTTGACTGCTCATGTCCTGTTGTACTTAAGTCCTAAAATGGGTCAGATAATGTCTGTGTGTGTTTGTGTGAGCACAATACCTGGGGAACTTATTACATGGCAAACCATAGTAAGCGGTCAGGTTACAGTGAGCAGTGTCCTAGTTCAGCTGCCCCGGCGCTTTATTGCCGCACACAAACACACGTGTTTGTTTGACATCCAGCACTTGTTAACCACAAATCTCTGAGAATTGTGTTAAAATTGCTTCTACTTAACACTGAACTGAAATGTCTTTTTTTGACCCGTATTTTTATTTGGTCAAAAAAACTACCATAAAGAAAATATTTGCTGTGACAATGTTCTAATAGTGTTCCACAGAGAAGTGAATGTTTGCCACTAATGTTTGCACTGTAAGCTGATTGGCACATTGTCTCCCTGTTGTTTTCTGCGACATTATGTCACGCAATTATGTATAAATAGCACAGCGCGTTTTGCATGTCATGTTTATGCATTTGAAGCTTTTTGCATGTGATTTTACAGTATTGACATAACACACAGAATAGTTATGTTGGTGTTGGTGTCAAGAGGACGCCATTCGTCTGGACTATATGTCATGCAATGATACACAAGTTGCAATAAATGCATTATGATAACATACATTAAAAAAATGTTGGATGAATAAATAAAACTACTGGTTTCACATAATGACATTATGATTACTTAACAGTTTTTACCTGTGTTCAGGTTATCTGATTTAGAGACTTGGTGCGTTATGATGTGCCCATGAACATTGTGCAATAGAGACATTTCTAAATATTAGATGCTTGAAATCCCAAGATGCTGATGTAAATAAGTGGACAGGAATTTTTCAAAAGTCAGAGGGAGAAAAGAAGCAAAAAGCAGGAACTGTAAAGAGCCCAGAGTACGGTTCCACATAGACTTTGGATAGTGGAGATCCATGAACACCACCAACTGTGGTAGCAAAGTGAAGGAATCATTCTCGAGGAAAATGTCAGGTTTTCAATCTCTGAGCATAGGTAAGGCTCTAAAAAAACCTCTTAGCTAGCAGCAAAAGTTTCTGGTCAAGATTGGCTTGCCCTCCTGACCCACTTAGCTGACATTTTAGGACAACTCAAAGATCTAAATGGAGGCCCTCAGGAGAAAACTGCATCGCTCGCTGGGGAAAAAACTGACGCAAATTCAAAAATCTGGCTTTGTGGATTACTCATGTGCATGAGGATAACTTTGACACCTGTTATTCACTGATTTTTCAAGTGAGAACGGAGTGTGAGAAGCAGATTTGCTGGTCATCATGGCTCATCTCAGTGGAATGCCCGTGAGTCTCTTTGATTATCCACCTGAAAAGAAGGCTGACTCAGGGGAGTTGATTAGAAATCCTTCAGCAGTGACAATGGCAATGGCAGCTGAACTGTAGGAGTCATTGATTGATGTTGCAAAGGACGGCGCACCAATAAAAGCCGAGTGCTGGCATTGGAAAAAAAAAAAATCTCCCATTTGTACTAACCTGGCTTTGTAGGAATGGTTTTCAGGTTGCTGAAAAACAAGCCATTAGTGGGTCTCATTTCTGACGATGGCATTATTCACCACTAAACTTTCCCTTTCCTGTGGTGGGAGTGGATTGGTAATATTTTCTCAAAAGGTGGTCACACATGTAAGTGATAAGAACCATTGTGCTCATTCATTGTGCAGTGTTTTTCTGCTAAATTTCTCACCACAGTACCGCTAACCTTAAAGTCTCCCTCTAATATATACATATATACTTTTTAACACATCTGTATGGTGCTTTTAACATGCTAGACAGATCATGAGCTAAACAAGCAATCAACACTCAACATTTCCATCTTAAAGCTACAGAGTGCCAATGACGGTCTCAGAAACACAGATCTGGATTTTCAGGTTTTCATATGTAACAAACCTAAAGAACAATCCTGTCAATGTGCATTGTGGGGATTTCTGTATTTGATGGTAGTTTTTGAGGTGTATCAGAAAAGTTTCAGGACTGGTGTCACAGTGTTTTCTTCTTCCAAGTAATCCCCCTGGAGTCTAACACACTTTCCCAGCCTTCTCTGCCTCGTCGCCATGCACACCTGGAGGGATTCTTCCGGGATCCTCCGCAGCTCCGTCGTCACAGCCATCTTGATGTTGTCCACGTCTTCAAAATGGATCCCCTTGATGACCCCCTTGAGGGGAAGAGGAGAAAATCCCATGGAGCCAGGTGGGGTGAGTAGGGAGGTTGGTCCAGTATGGTGATGGTCTTCTCAGCCAGGAACTGTGGGATGCTCAGGGCGTTGTGAGCAGACGTGTTGTCATGGTGAAGCAGCCATGACTTGTCCTACCACAACTCTCGCCTATTCTCGCGCACTGAACGAATCGAACGCCGCAGGATCTCGTTGTAGACGTGCTGGTTGATCGTCTGAAGGGGAAAACTGGTAGTTTGTAGTTTTGGTTTGAAATATATCTTTTGTGACACCAGTCCTGGAACTTTTCTGACACACCTTAAAGTTCAAACATTTGACAGCTGAATTATTCAAATATTACAACTTGCCATTGTGTAACACAGATTTATAGTGCTTGAGGAGAACTGTGGGTGAGCTGGTGTGCTCAAGTTGGAGTGTACAGTGGATTGCATGAAGACAGTGGTGGGAACGTCGTAGGTTTGCACATTTTCAGCAGAATTTTGATACACAGAGATGAGTTTTTAGGGGGTTAATCATTGACCAGAGACAGACTTTCATCAATGTTAGGAATATTAGAAAAGGAATATGTCCCAAAACTGTTTAAATCCTCTCAACTCCAAACAGCATCTCTGTGTTTTTTTGCTCCTGTCCCATTTGTAGTCACTGTGGGGCCATATAAAGTCCTGCACCTCTACAGAAACAACATTGTACAGTACAGAGAATTCAAAAATATCGATCGATATCTTACATATACCTATATGTTTGTCTTCTATCTGCTCTGTGTAAATACAGCCCACAGTTCAGCCAGAAAGTTTCTGAATTTTTGTCATAATAACTGTTGGTTGCAGCTGAGTCATCTATGGCTTTATTTTGTTACAGAATCTGTTTAGTACAAATGGTTCATTTTTGGCATTGTTGTTTTTTTAAAGCAGACAGGCGTTAAATATCAAAATTTTTAACTTTGATTTGGTAAGTAGTTCAAGGACCACTGAGAGGCTGAAAACTGAACAATTCTCAAAATTTGTACACCTCCAATAAATGGTGTCATTTTGGTGATTTTGTTGACATAGTACTTTTATACTTATTCTGTTACATATAATATTTTATTTTGATTTTTTTTTTTTATTTAGGTTTCTACATTTATTGCCCTTCTTGTTGTTGTTGTTATCACAGTTTCATTCACCTTGTCGAATTCTTTGTGTGTGCGAGCTCACTTGGCATTGAAAGTTGTATTCTGTATTTTTATTTTTTTTAAAGTCAACAAGCCTTTCTAACTCCCCGGCAGGTTGTCGGGTTCAGATGGATTTTCAGTTTGTTATTTCTTGCTACAAGCACCAGAGTTTTCACATGAGGTCATAGCCTTGCTGCTATATTGTTGACATCAGTAGCAGGCAGGTGACGGCGCAGCAGCCAGACATGGCAGCATTAGCAGGCCTGTGTGGTGCCAGAGTTCTGTTCCGTAGCGGCGCATCCGCAGGCTTGTTGTTTTGTCAGAAACATGTCGAAAATGATCGCGATACGATAAGCGCGTCCAAAATCTGTCTGGTCTGAGTTTTGAGACGAGACATCAAGGTTGATGGCGGTGCAGAAACCATGGCAACGGGATGACACAGGCCAACAAGCTTTTCGCTAAATCCCAGCCCACCTGGACTTGTTGATAAAGTGGCGCCAGGAGTCAGATTTGGAAGCATTACACCTTCTGTGATGATCCCCGAGTTTCTCCGAGTGCAAGTTTGGATGAGCTCCAGCTTCTTGAATTATCTGAAGACGCGAGGCAGGTCAACAGTGTGACAGATTTTAGTTATGAAATGGAGCGATTGTTACAGCATTAAATCTGTGTGTGTGTTTTCCAGGCGACTACTTTGGCATTCTGATGGATGAGAAGGTGACTGGGTTCCCCTTCAGCGTCACAGAGAACCCGATGTACTGGGGCAGCGCTGCCAACTACCTCGGCCTGGCACTCATGTAAGTGTGTGTTATTGGAAAGGTAGAAAGGTCATTTTCATGATTGTGGTCAACAAGGGTGTCATTTGGATTTAATTTCTCTGCAGAGCTTCGCAGCTAAGATGAGCTTAAATCAAGCACAACAGATTATTACTGTTATTCTCAGGTTTGTCATTAACTGTTTCCTGAGGACTCTTTCGCAGATACATTTTTTTTAAAAAAAGAAACTCATCCACCGCTTTCGTGGCCAAGTACCGATGTACGTCAAAAGGCGCTCGAAATGAAACAAGGGCATAAGTGACATAGATAATAAAGTGTAACCTATAAATGGAAAATATTGTTTTTTTTTCTTCTCCAAGTTGCAAATCCCTCATGAAAAAAGATGCAGAGGTATAAAAAAACTTTTGCCCATCTGTCGCTATGACAACTGTGACCATGTTGCTCGGAGCTTGGCGTGCGTAGTTGCTAAGCGAGCACTCCAGGTTTGATGAGCCCGCCTGCAGTTAAAGCTATTAGCCCCCCATTCTTCCTCACTCGGAGCCACGGCGATTTCATCCTCGTCTTACCGTGTCCTTCATCCTTTTTGTTGTGACTAATTACGCTCCATTTTCTCTCTGCTTTGAATTTGGTTTACTTCTTACTTAAAGCTCTGAGTGCTCGTACCAGTGATTGCCTCATTTTACTACCACTTTTTCTTTTTGCGTCCCGCCTGTGTCCATACAACTCCATCTTTCTCTCCCCTCTTTATTGTTGAGTCACTTCAGATGTTGCAGCAGGCTCGGTCTCTGCCTCCATTACTTTTTTTTTTTTCTCCTTTTGTCTATTTTTGTTGTGTTGAGGGTGAATCATTTAATAAACTTGCCGAAAATAAGCCTGTAGTTGAACACCCTGTGAACTGAGGCCAAATTGCTGATGTGTGTCTCCACTGCAAACGACTTTAGGTACAAGGTAGATTTGTACAAAAATCATGTCAACTGGTCTTTTTTAGAAAAACGCATTATGTGCATTACTAAAGTATTGCATATATTTAGATACATTTCCGTGCTATGAAATAGTTTTTTAAAATTTTGACGGAACGATCTCAACTCCACATGTATCTGTGGTGTATTCTGAAGCTTACAATCATTTCACAGGGTTTGGCGGCATCAGAAAATGGCATTTGCTAAGCTGTCTTTAGGATTCCTCATGCATAGTGGCCTTCCTTGGATGTTCAATATGTCCACCTTGTGCCTCTCCTTGAGGTTGAAGAACCACTTAGATTTAGTTTTTATATTGGTGCCAATATCACTACATTACGAAAAATGTCACTAAACAAATGTTCCAGACACTTCATGAATGCGTTGTTACTGGTTGGCATTGAACTCCCCTTTGATTTATTTTTTGAGATTAGCACCAAACCACCACCCCAAGAAAAACGGTACTAAATGAACTTACCAACCACTTTATAAATATTTTGTTAATGGTTGTGTAAGTATGACTAATTCAAAATAAAACGTTTCTAAATAAATGTTTTTTGCAGTTTATTACTTTTTCTTTTATTTATCATAAATTTCCTCTCTTTTTTTTTTTAACCGTAGATGGGCAAGTTACCATATATGCTAACTTTATTAATCTTGATTTGCAACATTTTTTTTTTTTTTTTGTAAGTCACAGAAGTAAAAATATCTAGAAATATTCTTCAATAACACCCAATGGTTGAAATTAGTAAAGTATTTCAAGGAGAGCCCTATAAAGGATTAATCTCTTATTGTGGTCCTTATAGGGCTCGCCATACATGTAGTATCCTGTCTTGTTTTGTTTTTTTCTTTTATTGAAAAGTCTAAGCCATCCATTATTTACTATGATAAAAAGACTTCCAAGTCAAAAGATGGTTCATATTTTGAAATGGTTTTACATGTACCTCATCATAAAATCTTGGCAGTAGAGATACGTTTTCACCAATCTGTGGAATCTGGTCATATCAGAACCATGATGGTGGGATACTGTATAGTCTGACTCATAGGATGTAGACTGCCGGTATAAGCCTGCCATTGGCCGCTAATTTAAGGTGGTTTTGTCCTCCTCTTCCGCTATTGCCATTTGCAAAATCACTAAACAGTTGCAACAACCTCCAGACTACCAACCTACCACAGTAAAAAATGTCATGATTTGCCAATGATCTGGATAGAGCAGTAAAGCAGCCCTGCTAGTTTTTTCATAGATTATCCATCGTGATCACAATTCTCGCCTTCCTGCATGCAAACATTCCACCAAAACAATACCACTTGTCACTTTTTTGAGGGACCAAAAAGCTGTACCCTTTGCTTAGCTCTGTCCAATTGATTGTGATTTGTTTAACGAAATCCAAACAAGCCAGTGTTTTTGTCCTCCTATAGCAGAATGACGGTGTGGTGCAGCTGGACTGTAATGTGCTACAGAATGGGCTGGCCAAGTAAGACTGTATGACGTAGAAAGTGGAGAACATATGTGCTTAGTGCCTCATGGAAATAACATAATCATAATAACAATAATCATTTTATTCGCTCACTTGTTCACGTACAATGGCCTACTTACAAATCAGGCAAATACTGACACAATTGTGCAGCCGGAGCTTTAATATCTGTGCCATGCAATCATTACATTGGACATTACCGCATACCATCATTACAATGGATTGCATAGATATTAGCTTTTCATTGCAATGACGAGTTCTTGAATATTTCAATCCGAAGTAATGGGTGAGGAGATGGACACACGTCTGTATGCAGATCACAGCTGTGATTAAATCTGATGTAAATCCAAAATGATATGTTCCCACTGGAACTTCTTTGCACATACAAGCGACTGTGATTGTTGGAAAGGTCAAGATGTGCAATTTCATTTTATATGTGCTGCGCTCGCGGCAATGAATACTTAAAGAGCAAATCCACTAAAGAAGGGACGTGAATTTGTTTACAGACTGCATGCGTCGGCCCCTGATGGTTAAAGCAGCTACAAATGACGTTTTCATGCTTAGAATTGATTACAGGTTGGGTTGTAAGAAAAATGGTCTGCCGTAAAGTCATGAAACCACAGAGCACTATCACCTGACTTTGCACTTCCTCGTGCCTTTCAGATTACTGTTTAGATTTTTCAGCTCTTGATTGGACTTATTTTCCACTTTCACTACTCTCGTAGTTTTATTTTCAGGCACAGCAGCCAGATGTTTTCAGTGAAGAGGCTCAGAAACCCCAGCACATTTACAGCCCTTTAGAGATTTGCACAAAGTCACTTTTGTAATGTTGAATACAATCTTTTTTTTTTTTTATCTAAAAATTGTCACATTTGAAACCACATTTTTTTCCTGTTTTTTGATTGTCAACTCTTTTTTTTTAAAATTATTTTGTATATTTGTTTTGTTTATCAGTTTTGTTAAATAGCAGGTAATATCTAGAAAAACAAATAAATTAAATTAAAAAAATAAATGTAAAAAAATGTTTAAAGACAGGACTAAATTAACATCAAAACTCTCTATTCATACAAATATCAATTTATTTCTTTTACAATGTGTGAGCCTTACTACCGGATTTTTGCAGATTTATTTTAATGACATTATTTTTACAGTGTAGCTGTGTTGTAGGAAGGTCTGTGTTATAGTTATAGTTATATCAATACAGATTATGTTGTTAAAGGACCAGTGTGTGGGATTTAGGGAGATCTATTAGCTAAAATGAAATCTAATATTATAAAATTGTGTTTTGATTGGTGTATAAATCATCTGAAACTAGAAATGATTACGTTTTCCATGGCTTAGTATGAGCCCTTCATATTTACTGTATCAGTGAATGCCAAAAAGTCCCACACAGTGGACCTTTACTCTCTGAACACTGCACAGTTAGCAGAAAACTACATTTTTTTTCTTGTGTTTGTAGCAGCTGCCAAGAAATAAATCTCATTCTTGCACTTTTTTTTTTTGGTTGTTTTGCTTTTCAGGTTTTGCTACTGCTGACTTTACCACAGCTGTGTGTAAGAGACACAACATACTTGCACTTTGTTTAACCAGCATTCTGCAGACAACAAAGAGTCTTGTCTAATAGATTCACAAGCTTTCATATGATTCAGTGGGTTGAGGAACAAAGATGCTGACTTGGCTTCCAAATTTCCCCAAATCTCAATCGACTCAGATGTTTGTTTTTATTTTTTATTTTTTAAAGACAGCATTTTGGCAGCACAAGGGAGATTTACACAGTATAAGGAAGGTTTTAATGCTGTTTAATGTTTAATTCAGACATTACTTTACCTTGTTTTAAACATGTATAAGGAACACTTTTGGGAAACTTAAGACGAAAAAAAAATCTTAAAATTACTATTAAATTTAAAAACCAACATCCAATAAAAACAAGCACAAATGCCACAATCCTATTACTAGAATAATCATTATGCGGACAGTATTTTCTGATTGCCAAGATTGCACTGTTGATTGATAATTGTATCATTGTTTTGTCTGTTGCCATGCCAACCACCACCGTGGTTTCTCTTGCTGTTAACCGGCTCCTCAGTTGTGCTAACTGTTATGTAAAATGCTTAAAACCCTCATGGGCCTTTAACGCTGTGATTGAGAGTTACCCTGAAGTTTCTCTGTCACATCATCCAACACACAAAGAACACTTTCAGTTCCCAGCTTCGACTGAAGAGCATGAGGAGCGAGAAAAATCTCCCCCCTCCATCCCCCCCCCCTTTGTGCCAGACAATCTCTCCCACACATTAGGCCACTTACTGGCCTTTCTGTGTGACCTAGACAGGAGATTAGCTGACACACATCAGGCGATGCTCTTAGTCTTACACATTAACACTCGTGGACTCGTGCGCCTAAATAAGTAAAATAGGAGCTGGAATCACTGCATGAGGCCTGTACTTTTTGTGGTTACATGTCATGTAGTTTATCATCAAGCACTGCTCCATCAAAAGGACTGTGGCGCCAAACAGCATATGAAGTCCTAAAATACCCCACCGTTCTTCTCCGAGTGACTAACAGCTTAGCCTCTCCAGATAGAAAAAGACCTAATTTCATGCCGAGCAGCACCTTTCGTGCAACGGTATAATGGACTGTCTCATAACGCTTTAGGAATGTAGGTTATCACGGGAGATGGGAGTCTGTCAGAAATATATGGCGGGACTGACACGGTGCACATCTGGCAAAATACTAATCAGAGACGTCAAATCGAGCTTGTCACGGGGAACATCTGCTCGCTTGGCACGTGTCTGTTTTGTAGTGATGGAACAGTCCGTTAGCTGATTTCACAGCAAGAAACGTCAGATTACACACATTCATTTCCAAAACCCATCAATATATAATGTGACTCAATCCGTCCACTGCTTTGGTTCAGACTAAAATGTTTCAAGAAGTACTGGGTAGAAAATGAATCCTAATAACTTCAGCGAGGCACAGTTTCTTCCAGTGAAACGAGGCTGACGTTGTTTCTTTATGACTGAAATATCTCAGCACTTGGAATTCCAATAAGTCAGACTGCTTAATAAATAATGTTTCACAAACACGAACTCAAGCTGACTTTACCACTTAGTTTATTTTCTTCTGTTTTATGTGCGTTGCTATCAGGCTGCACCTTGCTACCCTCTTCGTTAGACATTTAAGCACCAGCCACAGATGTGATGAATGTCATGATACCAGAAGGTTTATGGGCAGTAGGAGTACCAATGCAGTTTGAATTTACACATCCAACATTTGATTAAAAAATATACATCAATCATCATTTTTTCTTTTTAAATCTTTTTTTTTTTTCAACAAAAATGTATGAACTGCTGCACAACAGCATCCCACTGACATTATGAGCCATCCTGGTCCCACTAGCTGAGCAATATTGGCCGATTGTTGGTTAAAATGACTGTTTATGTTGGCAACAACTCATGGATAACTGCATGTAAAATGTCCAAATTATGCAGGAAGACAGTGGTGTCGTCGCTATAGCTCCCTTTAGATAGGGTGGAATAAACAAGAAAATAAAGCTTGTTAGAGAAGTGGAAGTGTCTGTTTTAACCCAAACCGTGTTTTCCCAAGTTGCTTTTGGTGCCTGAACCAAACCAAGTAGCTTAGTTGGCTGCATCTACTCCAACCACGTCTGAAAATGAGAACAGTGATTAAAAAAATGACATTTAAGTGCTAAAACAAAGGGAACTGCATTTGCTTGAAGATTCTGGAAGACGTTTCATGTGCTTAGTTCTAACTCACTGGTGGCGTGTCTTAGATATTTAAGTTCCTGTGGGGTCATTAGCGCCTTAGGATTTGTTGAGATAGCTGGACATTGAAGATCAACGTCCCACTGGAGCAACCATCACTAAACAGAGTATAGCACACTTACGATGCAGTAAGTTCCTCAAACAATTCCACATCCATCGATACTGGTCCTGATGACCTGGTATCATGGACTGAGTCCAGGTGGTGGGATCATCACTCTGGATTTGAACTGTTCACCTAATTGTTGTATATATTGTTTTCTGGACGTTAGGGAAAGGTCAGGAGGTCACCATGAAGAATGCTATCTCCACTTCTTCAGTGGTGTTGTTTTCCTCAGAACTGGCACTTTATGACCCTTATCAGGTTCTTGGGGAGGTAGGAGACGTCCTGTTGTCTGTGCAGATGTTCCGTTTGGGTGAAAGTCTGAGGTCAGCTGTCTTCTGAAATGGTTTCCTGCTAAATTTACAGCTGGGAGAAAGGGTGTCTGGATTATCTGTGTGTTGCTTTGGAATGTTCTGCTCCTTAGAACGCTACAGCAGTGACTTTATACCAAAGTATTGGTTATGTCACATCCCTAATTTGCACCGTTTGTGTAGATAGTGTCTTTTACTTTATAATATATATAAAGCACTGAATTTATTAAAGTTGTATTTATATGGGCCTGGTTAACTGAGCAACACCTATAAGTACTGGTGTCAGGTTTGTTAATACATGTGCTGATTCCAAATAACCCCTGTAGCCACCTCAGCAGCTGTCCGTCAACATCTCACCCAAACAGAGAGAACCATGTTGAAGTCAAGTACAGAAGACAGTCAGCATTGCAGGGCTGCTAATACTGAGCATATGACTGAATGTTGTCTTCTTGCAGGTGCTCAGCTTTGTCATGTATCTCCTGAATCAGATCCGGTATTTGTATGCAGTATGAACCTCTCACACTTTGAAAGAACCCACTCCACTTCATTTGTTGTATTAGTTGATTGATTATCGGTGTGAAGAATGCTGTTCCTCAGTCGCATCATGATCATGTGTTGGGCTTGTGAGATGAAGCGGTATCTCTGGTCGAGGTAGAACAAGAACACTCTGACTTTCAGAAGGTCACTCTCCGCTCTGAGCGAAATCACATCGCCTCCACTCCCAACTCTGCGCTGCCTGTTGCTCCTCAGCTGTGTACATATGGACGGTGCAACAGCTGCTGGGGAGAGATCAGTTATGAAACACAGACATTTATGACTAACGTTACCACACAGGCAGCTTAGCGCCTGTGGTAGAAGGATGAATATGCATTTGTTGTTTTTTTTCTCTTCACTGTAACAAGAGAGAGATTGTCCAGTGTTATCTCACCAGTAGATCTCTGTTACACGTGTGGTTAAAAAAAAAAGAAAAAAAAAGAAGCCACAGCTTTGTGTAGGCGTCCTTCAAGCTACCAACAGCTTTGATCCATTGGAGCATGGACACAAAACCTCTGGAGGTGTCCTGTGGTGTCTGGCACCAGTATCCTCAGGGTCGTGGGGTGGCACATCTGCGGATTGGCCTAGTTCCAACACTTTGCAGGAATGCTTTATCGAATTGGGACTTAGGGAGTTTGGAGGAATGCCTAGGACTCTTGGTCGTGCTCCTCTAACTGTTGATGAGCAATCTATTGCACTGAAACAAGATGAATAATGTTATACATTTAGGCCCCGTTTACACGTAGCAAAAACAGTGATGTTTTAATCCATTTGGGCCTTTGGTTTACACGTAAACGAAGCTACAATCACTGAAAAAACAATCATATTTGAAAACTCTGGCCGCAGTGGAGAATTGGAGAAACTCCGTCTTTACGTTTACATGTAGACAGGAGGAAACTTAGTTTGACGTCACAGTATGCAACAAAAGTGTCATCAGTGTCATATGTGTGCGACCCATGTTTACAGTTTGGCTGCTGTGATAGAAATGGATGCTGTTAATGCAGTGCTTGTGTTCATGTTTGTGCAAACACTTTGGCCTGTTTGCATTTACATTCAGAAATGTTCTATTATGTGGAGGAGCAGAGAAGGATCGCTCTGTCGGTCCAAAAAAAACCACCCTCGCGCCATCATCGTTAAAGTAACAGGAAGTAATTCATGCCATTCATTGTTGTGTTTTTCCGGGATTCTGATTGGCTAGCATGGCTTTATGCTGCTCGTTACACTGCCCTCTATAGGTTTGGCATGCTCATAGCAGCTCTTAACAACACGTTTATGCAGGTTTGTGTAAACAGAGATTTTTTTTAAAAACGATCTAGTGTGGTTATTTTTTATCATTTAGATCCGTTTTTGTAAATACATGACTATGTGTAAACATGGCCTTAACCTCAGTGGTCACTGGACTATAATTATTGGGACATTTTTGGTTAGAGTTAGGGTTCACATTAACATCTTAACGTGGCCTTTTTATCAAATAGCACACAAACTGCAAGTAACAGGAGGCTTTAATTATTCCCAATTAAATTTTAGTAAAAAAGGTGTGGTTAAATATTATTCTTTTAAATGTGAACAGAGCAAAGTTATAAAGAATTTACTTAATTAGACTTCCAGGCTTCCACCCACTGCTCAGAGTGCTCAGCAGCATTCAACATAAGTCATGTTTCTACAACGTACTCTTATGCATATTTGAAGAATCGCATCAGAAAACAAGTTAATGTATATAAAGCGTACACCTTTTTTCAAAAGCTCTGACATGGTAAACATTAACTTACATGACTCATCAGCTGTTTCCGCTTCTTTATTTGTTTTCGTGTCCAGACAGCATGAAACGTTGCCAGTACTAGCTGACATGAAGGAATAATTACAACTTTCCTGATTGGAAGCAAATTCTTTAAAACTTCTTTCAAGTTTTCCCTCATAGTTTGCTAAAGTTTTGTTTCTTCTTTAAGGTTTTTTTTACCAGCTGATTTAGTTTCTGCTGTCTTCTGCTCTGTTTATTACAGCCGTATATAACTTTGCTTTCCACCGATGCCGCACAGCTTAGTGTATTCACGTCAAAGCAGTGAATGAACACAAGAAAAAAAAAAATTGTGACATTTTAAAAGTTCACCTCAGATCCACTTGACAGTTATATGGAAACGCTCAGTGCAGTACAAAACATACAGCTGGAGATCAAGTGTTACTGCTGTTGTTTCCCTGCTCTCTACAATATGTTTAAACTGGTGAACAGAATCACATGAAAATATAATAATTAATTTGTAATTTAGATTTCTGCATGTCTAAAGTGTGTGAAAGAACAACACCAGTAACACCTAAAGTCATTTATGATTTATTTAAACATCAGTTTTTTTAGTATATAAATAGAAAGTCATTTGTGTAACCTTTTAGATTTATTATTTCCAGGCAAAAAGTCATCTCGCACACGTACTGGAATTCTGCTCAACTCCTCCTGTCCCTTCGTAGCCTTTTTTTGTCAGTCAGAGGCAGGATAATTGCAGGACTTTCGCGGCCGTTCAAACGATATTTGTGCGGATTTTATTGCGTCATTAATTAACACCGACTTAGTCGATTGCATTCCAGCTAGAACTGTCCTAGATTTTTTTTTTCTTTCAGATATTTAAACCCACATGCCAGTGTTTTCGTAATAAATTAGAAGTAGTCGTGATCTCCCGGTTCTACCTTAGACCCTGGAGAATGCTCTCTGCTCTCCGTCTGCCTCATTTCCACAAAGGTTATACCAATTACTGTTTGAATAAATTAAACAGAATTCCAGCCTGACATGACACATGATCTTTTTGTTGTCCTGTGATCGTTAATCAAGCTGGGAAGTGCGTAAGCAGATGGTAAAAAGCTCAAGTTTTGCAGCCAGATTTCCATTTTATTTAAGTTTTTTATTTTAGTTTCTAACGGTCTCCTAAGGTCATGTGTTGAGGTATTTTACGCAGCAGCATTTTAGCATCTACGTACTTTTCGGCTTCCACCTTTTCTACCTCCACCACTACTTTCCCCTACCCCAACCTCACGTCAGCTCTGTGACCTTATGGTTCCAACATGCAGCACGAATCAGTTTGCCTGTTAAGACTTCTTGAAACTGGAGTGGCCGTTTGAATGGTATTGATCAACAACACTCGTGAGTCCCAGCAGTGCTGCAGCCACCAGTGCTAATAATAATGAAGGACTTTATTTGCTCCTTGAGCTAGTGTGTGTCATAACAGCTTTTTTTTCCTTCTTCTTTTTTGATACCTGTTGGTGTGTTTGCTTAGCTTTTGTGGTCTTGCGTTGTAACCTAGATCCCTTTGTCTGATATTTACAGTCTTGTTTTGTCATGTTTGCCCTTGAAAAACCATTTCTCCTCAGGCTTGCTTTGTTTTTTAGTGTTTACACTCTAAAACATAGCTGAAATAAGGTGGCATGGGAGTGTTATTTGTGCCATATTTTGAATTTAACTTCTTTTATCAAATAATATTCCACATATCCATTAAAAATCGTATTTTTGATCGGCAGAGGTAATTATTTTTATTTACTTCTTCCTCTATGATCAAACAGTTTCTGTATTTCTGCACCAGTTTTACGTACATGGATCAAAAACCACTCATATGTACTCACTGTGGGATTTGGTAGAAACTTTTCATGATTATAGACATTTGCAATCAGGAACATAATTATCACAGACAACTGTTCACCGGTGACACATTCCACAACTTCACCTGGAAGTATTTTCATATCTGAAGCATATCTGTTTAATGTTAACTGTATACAATATCTGAACATTAGACTGAGGCTACCTAGACGTTGGCATCCATTGCGAGTTGAAAAGAGAGTCATGTATGTCCAATACATGTGGTTCTATTATGTCAGTTTGCCCTGTACCCATTTATTTCATCAGTTTCTTTTATTCAGTCACAGTCGCTAAGAATAGTGCTACGAGTTATCAGTGGTATGTGCAACAAAATGAGAAACGTATTCCAAATATTAATGTGATATTGTTTGGTCCAAACCACTGCCACAATGATAGTTTTATCTGAATTATTTGTATAGTATGTCTTTATTTTTTTTTAATAACACTTGCATAACTGGGTCATTTTTGTTATCCAGGTTTGTTAACTTGGTGTAGAGATGCAAAAACTATTTATGTTCATAAAGTAAGACAGGAAGAATGAAAGCAATGATTTGTGATAACAAAAAGATATTTAATGAACACTTGGAATACTTCATGATGAAATAAAGTGACTTCAAAACATACAGCTGAAACCAGAAGTTTACTATAAAAGGACACAACCTTGTTTTTCTCACTGTCTGACGTTAAATCAGACTGAATGTTTCCTGTTGTAGGTCAGTTAGGATTACCAAAATTATTTCTATTTGCTCAACGCCAGAATATTGAGAGAGAGAACTTTTTATTGCTGTCTAAGAAATAAGTACAGGTAATTTTTTGACCTATGTTGTGCATCAAAGGGTTAACAATGGATAAATGATCATGTGTGCCGTGACAGAGATAGCATATAGTGGCATTAACACCCAGCTCTGCAGTTTCTCCTCCACTGCACTTGTTTTGGTTTTGATGCCCACAATTTTGCTGTTTAGTCCAGATTCATTGTTCTCATCACTATTGTGTCCAGGAGTAAAAGACAGCGACGGTCTGGTGACGATAGTAGATCATTACCTGCTCAGGAGCCATATTCATTTTCTAATTTTTTTTTTTTTAAATAGAGAATATTACTTCCAATGAGTGGCTGATGGCACTTTTTTGTGTCCGCTAGATGGATAAATATACAATTGTTTACTGACAAATTCACTCTATTCTGAGGTGAAGGCCCAAAAAAAATGCTAGATAAAAGTATGTATTTCACCACCCTCCATTTATAATCCGAAATGTATGTTTGGTACTACAGAGTGTAGAGTATACACTTTATATATATTTTTTAAAAAGTATAAAAGTATTTAAGTGACTCCAGTGTTAATATCATACATTTTTAAGATTAAGATGTTATTTCTGCGGATGCATTGTAGTATCAACAGCATTTTACTGTTGTATAATTTTAACTACTTAACTACTTGGATGATGTAATCTATAACTATTTATGTGGGGTTTGCATATAAATCAGTAAAGAAACAGATTACAACTACTAAACTAAAACTTTGAAATATAGTTCAGTAGAAGTATAAAATGGAATAAAATAGAAAACAAATGCACTTCCAATAACTGAACTGAGGCTCACAAATAGCTGAAAGAAGCACAGTATCTGTCTATGTCTATGTGTTTTATGAGGGATGGGGCTTCTCGTAGTTCTTACTTCGGGGTTAGATTCACTGACCTTTTTTGACTTTTTCTCAAAACTAGGTCATTGATTGGAAGCTTTTGTTCTCCCACTCCTTCACACTAAATCCGACACAGAGGAAAAAAAACTCTCATTCTTTCTAATTGCTGCGTGCCTTTTGTTTGCTTGTGATGACATTTTAGGATTCTGTTCACAACTCCATGGGCTGTTTGAGGGTCAAGACTGAGTTTTAGGTTAACAGACGACTGTGAGTCACATCATGCAAAGCACATGCAGTCTGCGTTACCGAATGTCAGTTGGGTCAGATCTGTGTGATGTGTGCGTGGGCTATTTCTACACAGAACGTATACTTTACTGCATGTTATTAACCCAGTTTCTCAAGGGATCTTCCCACGATTATTTTAAAATATAGCCATGTGAGCTTAGACAAGATGACAATGTGGATGTAAACGGTTGGCCTCTATTACCCACAAAAGCAATGCGCATATCAATTTAGCGAACAAAGCCAGCGTCGTGTCTCATAGTATAATTGTGTTCCGATTTCATAACATGATGCTAAAAAGGTCAGGGACATCCGTTACCGTTTAGGGGACCAACCGGGCCTGAGCACAAAGCAATCATTTTTGAGTTAAAGCAAAATAACATTTCTGTCATTTGGGATATTTTTGGTTTGGTGATGTGGTCATTTTACACTGGTATTTTTGCACCACTTTACTCTCTAAATTCTAACACAAATCTGAAAAAAAAAGTTCGTTTGACATTTATTTTACATGTGTTATGTCCAATGTAGTATATGATATTGGAAGATATTTAATGAATTGAACGTAAATGTTTGCTCAGATGTAAGCAGTATAAGTAATAAAATAATTTATGTGCAACAGTGCAGATAACTATCGTTTGTGTTCCACCTTCTTAAAGGTGAATTTTTGTTGGTCTTCTTAATATTTTAATGTAGTAAATGTTTATTTTTTAAGGGTTTAAATTGAATATG
This sequence comes from Stegastes partitus, assembly GCF_000690725.1. Classification (NCBI taxonomy): domain Eukaryota; kingdom Metazoa; phylum Chordata; class Actinopteri; family Pomacentridae; genus Stegastes; species Stegastes partitus. The sequence goes on from NW_007578753.1 coordinate 227,711, forward strand.
AGTGTATTTGTAGGGTTTCAGGATTGGGATGTGCGTTGTTTGTGTGGTTCCATGTGCAGTATCGGTCGGTCCACCACTTTACAAATCACTAAAATGTCTCAACAACTGTGAACGACTAAAGATATGAAGTATTGCTCAGGTGTTCATGGTTACCAAGGATAAATCCTGCTGACTCTGGTCATTGGCAGATTGCCTCTGTTAGCTTTTTATGTCTTGGCTGCTACTGGATGGATCATCAGTTAAGTTTACTGAACAGGTTCATAGTCACCAGGTGATGAATTCCAATCACGCTGATGGCTCCTGACTTTTTGTCTGGTGCCATGACTACTTCAGACTGTCAGTTTGTCCAGTGCTTCGGTGTATGATGATATACCGGCCAACTATGAATTTTAACCCAACATTTGCTAACTCGACATTGTGGTAATTAGCAAATGGCACAATGTTTACATGTTGTATGAAGACATGATAAACATTATGTTGTCACTCAGAACTGACATTAGCATTAAGCTAAAAAATGTATGGATGTATTCCGATGCTGCAAATATGTCTTCACCAATTACATTTGCAGAAAGTTATTGCCCCATTAAAATTAAATACATGCTCACTTGAGGTTCTTGTTTTAGATTGATCCATGCTGGTAATGATCTGCTGAACCTGGTTAAAGAGCAACTGACCGTCAGTGGCACTGTGAAAACTTAACAGATCTAGTTTCCTCCTCTGGAGACATGACGGAAATCCAACATGCTATCTGGCTACTATATATGTCGCTATGATAGTATTAAATAAAGACACTGGAATGCGTATTAACGCCAAAAATTCTTACAAAAAACAAAAACAAGTGAGGCACCTATAATAAGCCCTGGAATACAGAATTGGGTGAACCTGGTAAGAGACCGAGACGACAATTATATCATTACTCAGCATTATAGCTGCCATTCTATTGGCTTGGAACTTTTAACCAGGTTGTTTCACGAGAGCACCAATCTGAGAGCAGAAGTTTTGTGAGTGTACAGAATTAGTCAAACTGACGGACAGGACATTTGTATGAGCAGCAGTTCATCAGTGTGTAGTTTTGCATAAGAGCAGGCCAGATATAGATCAGAGCAAGGCTATTTGAGATAGAGGACAGGATTTTGTATTACAAAAAGCACTAGCAGTTAGCATAAAATGAAGAAGTAGTGGCCTTGAATTTAAAGCTTTTGATTAAAGATAGCAAAGTAACTCCATACACAGAACTCCTACCATGGATGCAGACTGATAGTTTGGCCTATTTTCTGTTGAATCGATGAGATAACCTGCAGGTTGTCTTTAATACCTTGACACTGATTGCAGCCGTGTTGCCCAGTGGCTATCGGCTCAAGACTGAAAGTTGTAAATTATGTAAAATAACCTCTAAATGTGCGTTCATGCGTGCTGTGCGAAAGAATAAAATGCGTAAATGTGCTTGACAGTCAAAAGAGTTTCTGACTGCAAGTAAACGCCTGAATTGACCATTTCCTGTTGTGATCTATGAATGTGTGTATGTGGATCTGGGTTCTCCACAAGTAATCAAAAGAACAGTCCCTGACCTAAATAGTCCTGCTGAATAAATGACCAAGGGCTTGACTCAGGTGTTCGTAACGCACATGCAAATGTGGTCAGTTTTCAAACCGTCTTGTTGTGCTGTTGGTTAAATCCTATTAGTTTGACCTTTAAACCCGTTCACTTCCTCCTCAGGTGTGCAGCAAGTACGAGAAGAATTTTGCTGCCCTTTGAGCATCACGTTTTACACATTTTCATTTATTTCTTGCTGAAAAATGGCACTAACTTTTCGCCCAGGGGCTTTCTGCTCATACTGTTGCAAAAGAAAAGAACACTGACTGACTGAAGCTGCCAGCATGTGAGCGTCTGCAGTCTGATTAACACAGACGGCACATATGCAATCACGCAAACACGCAGCGCATATTCATGTGCATAGCCACAGATTGCCGTAGAGCTTTAGATAACAGGATGTAGACTGAGATTTACAGATGCACTGATTATTATTCTAATATCAGTATTCATTTATTCAGATGCTTATTAACTCGCAGCAGACTGACAGTTCTTTCTCTGGATGATATGACTGTGAGCTCGATCATCACGTCGTATAACGGCTCATTTAACTCTCAGTGTGCGAGGAAACCAAAGATTTGTGTTGTTAATTACTATGAAGACGTGCTTCTAGTTTTAGTTTCCGTCAGCTGACGAAGTCTTGAACAATGTCGACGGGAAAAGAAGAAGAAAAGAGGAAAAACTGGAGCACTGTGTCAATGCGCTGAATGGAGATGATGACCCAGTGTGGCACAAGCCAAGTCAGCCGACAATCTGACCAGTTTTGGTTTTGTCATCTCTAATTATGACAGTTTGTAATATGGGTCAGTGGTAAATAGAGGTTACCACACGAGGTCCACTGACTCATCCTGCCAGATTGGTGTGTTACAATCGGCGGGGCCTCGCCGAAGCCAGCGTTATGCGTCAGATTTTGAAGTTGATGAAAGGCGTGCGTCGAATGTAATCACGCTTGTTACCGAAGTGACACAGAAATCAAGAAGTCACGAGAGAACGGCAGAAAGACTGGATTTTTCTACCGTCCTTCCTGCCATTATCACACCACGGACTGAAAAGGGGGTAAAATGACCAAATGTGACAGAGGTGGTTGTGTAGGAAGAAGCCTGGTGCTGTTGGAAGTAGAGCAAAATGGAAAATAATATAAATAATACGAACCCCTGAAATTGTTTTAGGGGTGCTGAATATGAAAAGTAAACATCCAATTTGGTGTCAGAGTCCAAATATAAGCAAGCTGAAGTTAGAAAATAGATTTTAAAATATGTGATGTATTTTCTGTGACTCACGGGATCAGAAAGGTCCAAAGTAGTCAAAAGAATTGAAAGATGTCATTTCTGAAAAACCACAGGTAGAGCCAAGCCATTCATTGCTTCATATGTCTTGACCTAGTTTGTGGTTCTGCAGGAAGCGGAGGGAAAATATTGGCCCTGCGTCACAGTCTGTGACTTTACGTCAAGGTAAAGACGACTACTGTTGTGACTCTACTAAAAAAAGCAGGCAGTGTGGTCTTACCTCAATGTTTAAGGGTTAGTTTGTCCAAGTTAGCTGTTCCTAGCAAGAGTTTGTGCTTCAACTGGGTGCATTTCATTGTGCTTATTTTTAGTTTGAGAAATTTTGAGTCTTTTTAAGAGAAGAACTAAGAAATTACGAAGAAACTGTGTCTCTAAATCTATACATTATACATTCAGCGTCAGCCATATTAATGTCGTGGTTGGAGGGATGGCAAAGTCCAACCCAATCTCCACAAAATTACATTCCTCAAAGCATCATTTTATTTTGAAACAAACACATTTTCTGTTTTATAAAGTTGTAGGAAGGGCCTCCAGTTTGAATAAGTCCATGTAGCAAGGTGAAAGGTGAGGATGGAGGCGTAAGTAGGCATGAGTCAGGACAGTAGTTTCACCTAGAAGACCAGGAGTCACATCCTGTATGGGGCCATTTTTTTTACAAAATTATGCTTTTTAGTCAGATTTGGCCACCAAAACTATATGATTAGATTTTGCGAAGGTATGCTTTGGTTGACGCTTTCACAATAATATTTGTATTGTAGAAGCTTGGTTAGGTTAAGGTACAGTGGGCGACGGGGGCAAATGACGTACAAACGAACTGCGTGTAAATGAATGCATTGTAGAAACAGAAACGTGCTGCAAAGGGAAAACGCTGCAAACATGGAAACACGCTGCACATCCAGTCACACAGTGGAAGTGCCCCAGGCCTCTAGGGGCAGTAGTGAGCTTTTGACCTGAGAGGCAGACAATGGCGAGCGAGACAAGTAACATTAGTTGAGCGAAAAGCTGTATGAAAAGGTTTGTATTCTCTCGTCTCCATGGATAAATATAAATCGCAGCGAGAACACAGGGGGACAGTAGTAAAACACCACTTCAGCACCCATATAATCACAATGACTGAAAAGCTAAAGACCTAAAATCTGCCCCAGAAGCCTGTGGCACTTCCGTTGTGTGACTGGATATGCAGCATTTTCCTTTTGCTGCGCATTTCTGTTTATGCAACGCATGTATATGCAGCTCGTTTGTGTATATGCACGTCATTTGCCCCCGTCGGCCACCGTATTAAGGCGCCAAAAGTAGCAACTTAAACGTTCCTAAGCAAACATGATCTGGGTTAAAACACGACCCACTATATATTTGAAGCTTCTACTCCATTTTCTGGGTTACCGCCTCATCTTACGTACGATTGGTTGGTTGAACAGGAGTGATAGTAAAGCAGTAACATAGATGGCAAAGATACGTTGATTTGAAATACATCAGAAACTTAATCCAACAGAAGTTATATATTTTTTCCCAAAACATAACTAACAATGCACTTTAGTTGTGTGGAACTATCGCTTTGTGGGGATACATAATTGCAGTCTGCAGTTTGGACTATTTTTTTTTGTTTGTTTTCCATTAAAGTCTCTAAGCTAACTCATGGTTCCCCAGAGGGTGAATCTCATTAACGCTGGTGATCCTGCCAAACTATTTATCTGGCACCACTCGCAGATCACAAAACTTTTCTCAAACTGTCTACTTTTTCTCTGAAGGTCTGCTCTTCCAAAGCACAATTCCGTATCACCTAAAGCCTGCATTAAGTATTAACTTAACTTATGAGTTCTGTTATTGAGCCACAGCAAGAAATTCAGACTTGAAATAACTCAGAAAAATATCAATTTTGATGCTCTTGCCTCAAAAAAGTCCCGAAACGAGCTTTTACCTGGTCATTTTTCTCTGCACCCCGGTGCCTCCGATGCTGCCTGTGTAAGTAGGTCAGGGTGAACAATTTTATAAGCCTCATCAGCAAGTCATGTTCAGCTCGGCCACTATGTGTTGTTGTTCAGATTGATACGATTAAGCTTTTTTTTCTTTGTCCTAATGACAAAGTTGGCAAACTGCAACAAGTGCGGCGGAGGGAAATTAAACCAATTATGTCACGTGTTTACGAATACACAAATGACAGTGCAGAACTCACACATGTCGCGTAAATTGATGAAAGCCTGCTGCATGTGTCTGGCTTTTTGTAATTCACACGAGACACGCGCGACACACGAGAGGCTTGTTAGTGCAGCACTTTTACTTAATTATGCCCCTTGCATTATCTCCATCACGCAAGTCTGTCGATGTTTCAGTACACAGGTGTGCCAACGCGTTTTGTTTTTTTTTCTTGATGAAACAAATCTGTGTCAGTGTGCCACTTTCTGATCAGTTATATGTAGGTCAGTGTGTCTCCGCGTGTTTATTTTTGCCACAAGGCTGAACTACGGCGTGACACATGTTGAAATCTTATCTTTTCGAAGGGCATTCATTTTCTTTGAATCAATACAGTGTCGTTTTACATGTGCCTTCATGCCTTCATTTATCGCTTACTACATCAGCAAACAATCGCTTGTTGGAAAACCCTGGTTTTCTTCTTCTTTCTGCTTCCGTGACACTCAGGAAGCTACTTATTTGCTTTAGCACAGCTGTTGGAGACACATCCGATTGACATTTGCTTTTAATTTAGATGCAGATATTATTTTTTATATTTGTTGCCCTTCTCATGTAGTCCTCTGCCTCTCTTGGACTCTTTCACTACGAATTTAATATCTTTTAGAAAAGTGTGAACCGACCTCAAGTGGGAATTCAGTTGAGGAATTGTTTGCATATTCAGTGCATATTGTTCATGTAAGCCACTCTTTGTCAGTCTCACTGTTTTCTTTCTCTCCTGTTCTGTCTTCAGTGGTGCCAGTCCTGTTGGTCTCGTCCTGACTGCTATAGTAGCCGTGGCTTACAAGGTGGCAATAAGATTTGAGGGGTAAGTCTTTCTCTGTCTCAGTCCCTGTTCACATTTGTCATTAAAAAGTGTTGGTTAATCATGTTTATGGGTTATTTGAAAGCAAAATATGGCAGAAATATTAGTTCACAACAAATTATCCCCAATAAAACGAGATTAAAATCTAAAAAGTACATTTCAGAATAAAATGAATTTCATTTTCGTTCACAAATAAAAACTAAATGGTAATGTGGAAGATGGACAAATTGGTCAAATGAACTACTGTTTCAGTGCAAAGTCTGATTTAACAACCTGCATGCATCTGCAGTCACACAGCCCTGCACCTGATTAATAAGTTGGTATTCCAGATATGTCTGTTAATAATGATTGATGAATTACGGATTTTTGGAAGACATGGAGGACTTTCCTAGAATCAGTAACAAAAACAAATGAGACAAAGTACAACAACACAACCTGCACGTGAGCATTTCCAAATGCAATCAAGTGCTACAGATATGGATTTATTATTAACTTTACTCTCAGAAGGCTTTTGTGCTGCTAACAGAGGGACTGCGTAATATCCAGGAAGGACATGAGCATAGTAGGTGTAGTAATGATAATGCTAAGTGAGCAGGAACAACAGAGAATGAGTGGCTCTGTTCAAACAGGAAGGGTTTGGAAATGATAACTGGATTTACTGAGGGGAGAATGTATGTTGCTGCATGGCTGTCAGGCACAGGGACGTGCACAGTGTGCATTTGAAGAAGTAAACAGTGCTGTTTCCACTTAGGCAACACTTAGTGACCAAAACAAAAAACATGCAGCTATAGCATTAAAATACTAAGAACACTTAAGGAATACTGGATAACAAAAATTAGGCTCTAAGTCACAGGCAAAAAACTAGTTTTAAATGTTAGTTTTTGTTGACCACATCTAAACTAAATGTGAACTACATTTTTGTCAAAATATTAACGCTAAATCAAAATCAGTTTGCAGAGTTAACACTCGTCATGGATGTAAATCATACCATATAAACTGTAGTTTGAATGCAAAGTTCTGTCTGACCAACTGTCAATTTGAACCACTTAGATTTTCAGTTTGAGTAGACTCCAAATCTATAATCCAAAAACAACAGAGGACCTAAGATCGATCCCTGTGGAACTCCAAATTTTGCATCTTTGTAACCTGGCAGGTAACCCATCACCTACTGTATGTTCAGCGAGGTCCAAATGATAATCAACCCGACTAGATGCTCGATACGTTTCCATTCCACTGCAATAGATTTCGGGCCTGTGTGTCCATGTACCTTAGGCTTAGGTTATATCTGACTGTTCAAGTGTTTCATCTCATAATAAAATTTGGATTTGTTTTGATACATTTTAACAGTATACAGTATGTTTCTCCCCATCTGTGAAATCATAAATGTGATTGGAGACCCATCTTGCTTTACTCAGCTTACATGTAAATAAGCATAAGAATAGGCTCACACAGTGGTGACAATGCACCTGAAGGTGTTTGGTAACTGTCAAAAATGCCAGAAGAGAAGACTTCTGCATGTTATCAACTAGTTACAACATAAAAAAGTTGGCATTAACACGCCAACATGAGTGAACAAAGAGTAAGACAGAAGTTTTGTGAACTTTATGGGCTCTCACTCCTTTCAACTAATTCAGGTATTACCTAACCTTGAGTTCTATTGTAATCACATAATTGCAGAGTGACAGCTCATCCACTTATCATACTTTCGGTGGTCCTCATGAAACGGCAGCATGCAGTTAATCAACGCAACTAAAAGGGTACATGTTGCTCAACTATAAGTAAGCTTTTTGTCAGACTAATGGAGCTTTCAGACACAATGCAATATGCACTTTGCTCACCTCATTACTGTAATTAAGATACTTGAACAGCTCTTTAAAGCCATTAATTGGCAGCACATAGGAAATGTAAGCTAGGTTTACATGTAATGCCTACCTACAACAAGCTACCTGACTGGTAAAACACACCCGACATGTGTACTTGGATGGAAACCTGTTTACAAGATAGGGCTTTCCTCACAAGGTCTCAATACAAACAAATACAAACTTGAAATTCAGCCACACAATATCAGCTTTTCTTCCATTTTACATTCCGTACCTGGCTGGATGCCTTCGATTCTGTTGGCCCCCGAGGGCATTCATTGCAGCGTGCAGCAGGCAAAGTTCAGCTAATTTGTGTGTGCGCGCTTTGCTTGATGCATCGACAGACCGCGTGTTTCAGACGCGTCAACACGTTTCGTCTGAGAGCTCGTTACGGGTCACACACCCACGCACAATCACACACAAGTCCACTTGGCTCGCACAATGAAACACCACTCTGATCTCTGAGCCTGTGTTTTCTCCCAGACGTCATCTGCATTAATATAGAACAGCATTCATTAGTCCTGCATAAAGCCCCTTCAGTTAGATGGCCAAGAGAGACCAATTTACCAAGCTGGGCGTCGGGTTTTTTTTGGGGGGGGTTGTTTTTTTTTTTTTTCACACAATGAAAGCTCCCCTGGTCAGCCCTTTCTCCCTCGCTTCTTGTAATTCTCGCCGGTTTCAAGGCACGGCCTCAAACACTGTTACGAGCGACCTACTTCTGGACATCTGTCCTCGCAGACACACGCATGTGGAACTACACAGAAATACACCAGCATGCTGCTACTACATAATCCAGTCACAAATGAGGCAGAGCATAAGCAGCTGCTATGAGCACTTACTCATCAAGCCTATTGTGTGTGTTTGTTTGAGTGTGATGCTTTCTCTTCTCCAGAGCAGGTGTAGAGGTGTTTGTTTGAATGTACTTGTGTTAACTGTCTTTTGCAGTGCATGTGTGGGTAACCTGTCGCATAGCAGTATAGCAGCGACTGACAAGTTGCACAGATGTCCACGTTACACTATTAAGAACCCAGAATTAGAGCAAACAAGAAAAAACAGACAAAGGCAAATGGTTAAAAGTATGATTAAGTGGCAACATGACTAACGTTATCACAGACAGACACCAGGAACACTCCGTCCAATGGAAAATGATCCAAATACCAGCCGGCAGACGACTTTTCATGAGCCTCTTTTGTTGTTTTCCTTCCTCACCGAGCTCTTTAAGGCTAGTTTAGTTGTTTTGTATTCACATATTTTCACCTGTATTTCTGCTGCTACATAAACCGGAAAAGATTCAACCTGCAGTGTCCTCGTATTCCCAATCGGCAAAACGGAAAAATGAAAAGTTATAGTTGGAAAGGAAGAGGGATGTTGCCAGTATCTGAGGGATACTTTTCTAAAAATGTCACACGCTAACACACGCTGTGCATGAGAGCGCAGGTGTGCATGTCGCTGCTGCAATTTCCCCGCAGCGCTGATCTGCTGTTGTGTCATTTAGCCCAAACCTGTGAACTGAAGGAGTGGCAGGTGCCAGATTTTACCACACACCGCGACCGGGGGGAGGATATTCATGATGCTATATTTGTCTTTTGCCTCTGGCGTAGACTCCGAATGATCTCATTTAGTTAAACAGCGCATGGAGAGCGAAGCGTCCGGTGGGACATTAGCTCCCACGGTGATTGAAATGGGTAAATCCACCAACGGGATGCGAGCGAGCTGCTGCTTTTTCAGCTCCCCCCCCCGTTGTACAAAAGTGAGGTGCGGTGGTGAAAGCTGACTCGGCTGGAAACAGACCTGCCTTTGACCTTTTTTTTTGAGGACTGATCTGCTCTCTTTCCCTCTTATTTATTTCATTACATTTTGTTTCAGCTCAGCTCAGCTCAAGTTCTGGTTTGTGTCTCACCAACAAAACCAGAGAGTTGTGTTTATGTTCACACTGGAGTTCCTGTGCAGAGTCTTATCCAGGCATTAATAATATTTGGGATGTCAAATCTGCTGACATTAAACAGGTACTTTTTCTTTCTGTCCTGAGGTGACAGACTAACAGCAAACACCAGAATCTGACCTTCACTTGTAGATTTCATAACCACGTTTTTTAAAATTAATTATTTATTTTAATTCCCTTTATTATTTGATTGTTAATATCAGATTTGCAATTTAACTTGCAACATGGCGTCCATAATATTTTCTATAATTGCAGTTGTTTGCACATGCTCAGTACATCATTCATTTTATTTTCAACACTCCTGTGGCTGAGTAGCATCGAGCAGGTCCTATCTAGCGACTGAATTAGAAGTAGAATAGTTCGGTAACAACTTTTAGATGAGTTTAGGTGTGTGGATGTATTTTAGGAACTGGACAGTGGACTCAAAATTGGCACCCAATGATTTCACTTTAAAATGGCGTAGAGCAAGTAAACATGAAGGTATTGTCAGAGCTAAACAGCCGAGCAGCTGTGACAGTGGAGCTTAGTTAGTGTAGAAAATAACCACACATGTATCAGTAAGTTTGAAGATCCTGAGAAAAATTCTTCACTAGATGAACCCAACAAGATTTTGTTCTCAGCTACACCTGCTCAGATTTTTCATTGCGCACATGAATGAATCCTATTCAGTGAATCGCAAACTAAGAAACCCTTTCTGCTCACAATTTTTTTTGTTGCAGATGCTCCAGCGGATATTGTGCTTAACACATTCACACATCCGTATCAAATACTGTGAAGTGGAGGAGAAAATTTGTGAAACAGCGTGTGAATTCATGCGCTGGGAGCTGTACACCTGTGCAATATTTTCTCACCTACGCAAGTTTCTTTTGGATTTTCTTGGAGCACAAACACAAGTCAACAACTACAGCTGCTTGGATATGACTCTCAAAGGCTATTTTTTTAAGATATGCACAGTCTCATCTGGGCAGCATGTATCTCTGTGAGATGTGGAGTTAAAGAGACTCTGAAAATGTTTGGCTCTCACCCACTTATATACTTGTAGACTCTTGGTTGTAGTTTAAATATTTGTGCTGGTCAGCTTTGTTAGTAATCAATGTCATTTTCCACTGCAGGAGTTGGAGCTCTGTTTTAGGGATGTGTCTTTTACCGTCTAACGAGAGACGGCTAGATGACTGGCTAATGTAACAGTGTAATTTAAAGGCTACCATTAGCTTAGTGCTTGGTTAACCTGCAGGTACTACTAAAAATGTTGATTAGCAGTGTAGCTGAGCAGCATGCAGGGGACAAAACTTCTGCAAGAGTGACCTCTTATCATATCCATGGCAACGTTGTATTTGCAAAATTTCTTCCTCTGCACCTGCTTGGCTAACCTATGGCTTAAAAGTTGAAAATATGCCAGTTCTTCCGCCTCCTGTGCACCTTTCAAACTCGTCTTGTGATCCAGCCGTCAACCTGTCGATGGAGCAAAAACATGCTCTAATTCCTGTTGTGTTCTTGGACTCCAGTCAAATATTTTTTTTCCTCCCACCTATCAGGGCTGTTATTTTTCCCAGATTCCTTCAATTACACTCCAGGAGCAAAGCTGCAGCTACAGATGTTAGCCTGATACTTGGGATCAAGTGGTGAAAAACTGTTCATGCCTGACAGATTGGAGGAACACGTGGAGAGACGAGGCATCTTCCTGTCGCACACTCACACATTTCAGCTCCCTCACGGTTCAACGCACAAAACGAGCTCCTGGCACGGAGTGGTACGACGCTCGAGTCTCTCATTTATTGTCCCATTACATGTTTGTTCTTCTGTGTTTACAGACCATTCACCGAACAGATCTATCAGGAGAGGAGTCAGCGACGCAAGCATGAATAATTGCCTCCCTCCCAGGCACTTCTTCCCTCCTCTCGGCTGGTGCTGAGGGATTCCCATCCTGTCATGTGGACAGACACACCGAGCAGCATTCTGGGTCATTAATCGACCTCCAGCGTGGATACAAAGGAAACGTTCACACTGCTAATTTAGCCTATATGAGTGGACATGTGGCCATTTTCCTAATGTACTTTAATTCTGGACCACGTGACTGTGAATACTGAGAATGTCAAGTACAAGGAATACACTGATGTATCTGGAGATGAGAATATTGATACCACAAAGAGAAATTTCACTCGTACTACACATGAAAATCTATTTATAAGTTTTGGATATTCCCACTGCACATGTGAAAAATGTTCCATCCCTTTGTGGTTCTATGTCTGTGCTTGAGGCTAGAAGCTCGAGGCTACATCAGCCGCTATCAACTTTACAGAAAACCTTTTATGCATGACATAAAAAAGTCAATATCTCTGGTTCTTCTGCAATTGATTCTGCATTATATAGGTGTCATAAAAAAACAGGGAAGTCTTTCTTTAAGTATGGAGCTAGAGCTAGAAGGTAATTAGCCTAGCGTAGCATAAAGGCTTGAATCAGGTGGAAATAGCTCATTTGACTGATGTACCAACAACTGTAAAGCTCACTAAGATTTGTTTTATCACCATATAAATGGTTATATGCCAACATAGATGCTGTACAGATGTAAGTAGAAATGTCAGAATAGGCTGTTTCTTAGTCTTTATGCTAAGCTAGGATAACTATCTCACTGCTCCAGCTCCATAGTCCACACACAGACATGACAGTGCTATCAATCTTCTCATCGAACTCTCTGCAAGAAAACCAGTACTTGTGTTGCTAAACATGTTGAGCTGTTCTTCAAGAGGTACGCCAGGCTACATTTCTACTGTATGTACAGTAAAAACACAGAGCAAATCAACGAGAGAGAACAGGAACCCATAAAACCTTATCTGAGATCTATCTTACTGCAAATTTATGTCAGGAATTGCAGAGAAATGTTGCCACAGGTGAAAGTTAAAGGTATACAACCCAGTCCCAACTGGTTTCAAAGGCTACATCCACACTAATACTGCATTTTTGTTTCAGAAATAATCTCCACACATATTAACACACCTCAAAAACCAGATTACATGACCGTTTACGTAGACATGCAGGTATAAACATGAAGCAGTGGTTCCATTGTTGGGTTCTAGTAAACACTACAGAGGAAGAACAGCACCGGCATGAAGTACAACCAGATATTTCCTTGACTTCACAACAGCTGCCAGCATAGACAACAAGGCCTGTAGCCTAATTTTTTTTATCTATGTTGAATTAACTACTGATAGTCAATAGTTATGGCTGCATGCTAAACTGCATACCATTTCTTTTTTTTTTTAGTACAGCAGCTCTTGCAAAGTACGTACGCATGCAACTGGGACATATGGCTTTATCATAATATTGCACCTTAAACTCTGACCATCTTGCTCTTGTATACATCAGTAGGTTTTGCAAAATGTGTGGTCATCTGTTCTGTCAGTGTGGGCTCGGCAGCTCAAGATGGTTTATACTCACGCAAGATTCCCTGAAAGATGGTTTCTATACTTCAAAATCCAATCAGATACAGTAGGGTGTGATATTTTTGGCTCACTATATTTGACAAATTATGTTTTGGGACACACTAAATCTTTTTTTCTGGCATACTATGTAGTACTCTACAATGGGTGTTGGAATGCACCCTTCGTCTTGGTTTTTCTCTGCAAAATGCGAATTGATAAAAGCGTGACAATCAAGGAATGAGCTTAGTGACAGTCAGGCCCCTCAGCAAAGCAAACATGGTTGTCTGCATCATTGTTTTTCAGATTTTTCCATTTCGGCTCCTCCGGATTAAAACAAAATCCTGGAATTTTCAAATTGAAATGAGCTACATTTTCAAAAGTCTCCATTTTAGGGGTTCTAAAACATGGGAGTTGTGGACTCTGGGCACCAGATGTACCAGAAGTTATGTGCTTTAAAATGAAAACATATTGGTGTGGATGTAGCCTTAATGATGCAACAGTCACGTAAAGCATTAAAGGAATAAAGATACAGCGTTTTTGCTCACCTGTTTTTAGGAATTGAACATACTAGGAAACACACTAGTATAAACAAGCCCATTCAGAGAGCTCTGTTCCATTTAGATGTACCAATAAGTCAGGATAGTGAGCCAGCATGCACAAAACAAAAGCCTCAGAATCGATGCACCTGAATAGAATATTTTCGTAATTAATGTTAATGATTACAGCGATTTGATATGTCAGACTATCTACTGTGAAAAAGTCCTGTTATATTCATGACCTATTGACGTCAATAGCTTTCCAAATGTATTGTTCCAAATCAGTGTTTTCTCTTTGCCATTTGCATTACTGCATTCTGACCTGTAGGAACTGATGGTTCTTGATGTAAAATGCGATATAGATATATTCATTTTGTGATATCAGCCAAGACTGGAAGCACATGAAGACCAACAGCAGATTTCACAAAGCATGTCTAACTTGTTTACCACTGCTGCAAGTTATTGATTAATCTGAGTGGTCTGACTTTCTATAAAGTGAAATCTTTGTGGACCAAATTGTGTTTATCAAAGCAGAAAGTAAATTTAAAAGTTGATTCCTCAGGGCAGCAAATGTATTTACACTGAATTATAGTTTTGGATCATATTCTGTGAATCTAACACAAGTCTAAGATAATATTCAACACTGTCAGAGTTTGAGTGATTTTATACACCTTTTTCTTTTTTTAAATATTTGATAATAAATCATTTTAAACATCAGAGGAGCTCTACCAGTAATGGCCTGATAATGTGCTTTTTGTTTATGGGATATCTTTATGTAATAAAAGAGTGAGTCAGAGTGTGAAACACAGGTCTCTTTGTGTCTTAAGAAATCAGGACTACTAATGGAAGCACTTAAGGCGAGACTTTGCATATCTCCCTCTTCCAGGCAGATGTGTGGGTAGGAGTCCATGCATGATTGTTCTTCCTTTACATGAGTCATTAAAATTAAGACAGCCCTAATTATTTTTTACCATTACGTAATTCATAAGTCTGATGATAAAAGTTTTCAAATCAGTCAAACCAGGTTGAGCCACCACTAGCTAGTGAAAATGTATCGTATGCCAGTTTAGTGGTATTAACGATTATGTTTAGTTAATACTAGGGTTGTTTAAATTTTCAGGTTATCAGTTCAATTTATTTTAATTTTATGTATACAGCCCTGTCCAGGGTGTCCCCTGCCTTCGCCCTAAGTCGGCTGGGATAGGCTCCAGCCCCCCCGCGACCCTAGTGAGGATTAAGCGGTGTATAGATAATGGATGGATGTATACAGCGCAACTGACAACAACTCCATCCAAAAAAAAACCTCTGACAGAACCAGGCTTAAGGAAGGCAGCCATCTGCCTCGACCGGTTGGGACGGGGGCGGTGGGGTTATCCATCCAATATCATTTTTACTAGCCATGCAGACCCACGAATGGGTTGTTGGTCGGTCACCCATTTGCTATTCTGAATGACAACACTCGATTTTGAGAAGTTTTCAGCTGATATTTGTGGTCTCAAGATATTTGTGATCCCCTGACTTTTCTTATAGTGGTCAATTTTTATTTGCTTGTGTCTCAACAACTATTGGATGGATTGCCAGGACATCTGAGGATGAATTGTAAGAGCTTGACAATCCCTTAAACCACCATGTGGCTGATTTTGCTCTGCCCAGTATTTTACTGTTTTTCCAATATCTGCAAAACGAATGACATCCCATCAGCCTTGAACAAGTTCTTTAAATACTGCGTTAGTCTACTTTTGTTCCTCCAAAATCTTCTGCATCAACACATCACATGTTTTCTTTAACACGTGTAAAATGGAAACAAGAACAGTGTAGTTTAACAGGCAGGGACCTTTAAAGTTCAGAAAGATTTACAGACCAACCAACAACACCTATCTTATGATGTGTTTATGCAGAAAGTGTTTCAGCCACTTGTCAGTCGTCCAACTCTTATGCACCAGATTTGGTCTTGTGTAATCATCCCAACTGTCAACACAAAAGGTTCAATTTACTCACACTATAAGCCTGGAGGCATGAGCCAAATCATGTTTAAGTCTATTGTCCAGCTTGTTATGCTTTTAACTGTAATAATTATGAATTAGACTCTGGGCATTTTCAAAATGTGGGTGTCCTTTGCCTACAGTAATGCAGTACAACCCAACACTGACCATTACTAAATATCAGCATTAGCATTGTCTTTAGAGATTGGTATCATGTTTTGTAGCTCACAGCACCACGAGTTTTGGCTGAAGAATCTTAGTTATGTGGCTCTGGCTGTGAGAAATAGCTAGTGACAAAAAGAAAAACCAACATGAGGTGTTTTACTAACTTGCTACCAGAAGAGCTTCAATGCTGCTAATATTGATTCTCATACTCTCTGGAATTAAAGGGATGAACATCCTTCGTACATCATATGTACACAACACACAATATCTTCTCCACTGACTTTTTTACCTAGTTATCATGTCCATCTGATATTTTTTTATATGTTAGAAGACACATTGTGAGTAAAATCGGCGGCATTTCCACCTCAAAACTGCAGTGTTTCGATGACCGATGATGTCAAAAATAGAGATCTACCCTTTTGGGGTTTACATGTAACAAAGCTGCGCTGTTATTCTTCTTCCTTAGAATCATTTTTCAGCTCAAAACTGTGTAGTTGAATTTGTCCGATATTAGAAAAGCATGTTTCTGTAATGGTGTATGTGACACAGTGAGTCCATACATACATGTGAGTACACACTTGTATCATTGTGCACTGTGTTCGATGCTAACAACGTTATGCTAGCACACTCACAATAACAATTTAGCACTTGTCATCTGTACCATATTCATCATCTTAGCTTAACAGGTTAGCATGCTAATATGTACAAATTTGCAAGTAACAGTCGTTGAACTTGATGCTATGTTTGCCCATGGACTAGCAATCAGGAACATTTCAATTTTACCCTGATAATTGTGCGAGCTGAAAAGTGAAATCATCACAAATGTTGGTGAATTTCGCCATGTGAGGTAAATTACATCTGCACCAGATATGTCCACCTGGACCAGAACGTGGACCGATAATAAGGAAAATCAGACACAAAACAGAACAAAACGAATACAGTATTTTAAAAGAAATAAACTTTAAACTCAAGTAACATCAGGACAGGCCCTTCAATAAATTGCTTAAAGTGACCCGGCTTCCTCAGGCAGGTCAGTCCAGGTCCGTGGGGCTCTGACGGCAAATGCTCTGTTTTTCAGCCAGACCCTTGAAACAAACAAAGACGTCTACTCGATGGTCTAAAAGAGCATGCCAGTGCGTATGGTATTAAAAGTTCAGAGATATAGCTGGAAGACAGACTGCAAAGGGCCTTAAACACAACCGGCAACACTCAGCTGTGCAAATAGCGTGCTTGTGTGGCTACAGATTTGTTTCTTACAAGCCAGATAAAATGTGTCCTGCTATTGTTGAAAGGATATGAATGTGAGAAACTATAAACAGCATAGTGGAGCAATGTTTAAAAAAAAAAAAAAAAATGGCATCAGAAGACTGCTGTAGGATGCCATCAAAATTTTTTGGACTAAACACACAAATATGCAAAAGTCACCTCACTTCCAGTCAGCCCACAACCTGACAGCCACTACAGAAGATGAAAACACTGTTTATAGATGTATAATACAGCTTTTTTAACTCATCTGGAAGCTACAGTACCAGGACAAATAGAACACGATGAGTCAAGAGCCCAGAATCTCTGAAAGCACTTTTCATGTTTTTAAAAAAGTATTGATTTTCACAAAACCAACTTCCACACATGACTGTGAGGAAAGATAGCGAAAGTATGATCAAGATAGTTGTTTGTGTTGCTGTGACTGACCTACTTTTGAGAACAAAAAAAAAATGTTTTCTAATGATCTTTTTTTAACTTTACTGCTCACAAAGCAAATGTTTGACTACACAGAAAAGAAACAAAAAAATGTGCACAGTCACATTAAGTCTTGAAGGATCTTTGAGCAGATGCCAAAATTTTCTTTTTGTGTTGAGCTTGAACATAACAGCCATGAGAGATAAGAGAACAATGGGTTTTGTTGGTTTTGTCTGGGGATGAGTGAGAGAGTTACTTAAACAACTAAAGAACAATTTGACTGACCTAAAGGTTCCCATTTATCTGCTTTAGCTGGTTCAAGTTAATGATTATAAAAGAGAGACCACTCTTATATCTGTGGCTTAGATCTGCAGCCAGGAGGCAATTAGCTTAGCTTAGCATAAATACTGGAAGCAGAGGGAAACAGCTAGCCTGGCTTCTGTCCAGCAACAGTGAAGTTATCTTTAGAGCCGTCTGTCTTTATTGTTCAGCCTCTACAAAAATGTAAAAACGACAGTTTGCTAATCCTTGAGCATTGGTCATCACTTCCTTTGTATGAGTAGAACAAAGAGGTCGAATGTGTTCAAGTCCCTCTCCTGGAATTGATTAAACTCCTATAAAAGACTCAAGTCTTTTCATTAAATGACTTATTTATTTTATTTTTTTTAAGATATTTTTTTGGTCTTTTGACTTTATTTGATAGGACAGAGAGAGAGACAGGAAAGTGAGGGGAGAAGAATGGGGGAAGGACCTCGAACCCATGACCATGATCAGGGACTATAGCCCCTGTACATGGGATGCCAGCTCAACCAGGTGAGCGACAGTGGCGCCCCCATTAAATGGAATTTTTAAAATAGCTTTTTGCAGATTGGTCAATTAAAATCTCTCAGAACAGATATCCCCTTTGACAGAGAGATTTTTTTTATTTTTTTTTAATGGTTCAAGAAGAAACTGATTAAAATTTTGAATTATAAAATGAAAATTTTTTCAAACTAGTGGTGCTGGTAGGTAGATTTTATATTTTTTATTTCTAAACTCTGGACCAGATCAGACTAGCTGCTTCTCTGTGTTTCCATCTTATTCTAAACTGAGTTAATCACTTAGATATCTATGCTGCACTGTTAAAGGAGGGCAATCAATCATTTGTCATCAAAAAACTAAACAAATAGATTTCTGAAAAGGAATTCTTCAACCCACAATCCAGAATTAAAGGCCAGGATGTCCACTTGTATCTCTGAGCCCGTAACACTTCACATTTGTATTTTCTGGAGTGTCCCTTGTCCTTCAGACGTAGGTCCTGTGTATTGTTGCTTGTGAAATGGTTGTTTTGTGTCTTCAAGCTATGGGTCTTTGTGGTCCTGACTGCACTGATGTTGTGTTTTGTCCTCAGGAAAGGATTCTGCCTCAGTTTGTTGCTGGACTCGGAGCACAGAGTGCTGGAGTGTTTGCTGAAATGAGTTTCTCAGATACTCATGGGGAATAATAATATTGTTCTATTGGTTGTTCTTTCCCTCTCGCTGTGTTCTATGTCTTTTTGTTCTGACGACTGGCCCAGTTTGAGTAATTACGTGTTTTAAGTGCTTCTCTGGTGCGTTTGTGTTCCTTCTCCTGTCCTTGCTGTCACGTTCTGTGCCTTGTGCTCCAGTGGGTGGCGACAATCAAGTAGTATTGATCTGCGAGTGTGCGTCTGAAAGGTTCCGTATACTTTGATGTTTAAGGCTTTTGTGCTCTTTAATGCACACTGCACAGTTCAAGAAGGCCAGACTTTTTTTTTTACCTCTGACGTTCTTTCAAGGGAACTTGGGGTTTTTCTCCACTTTGTTCCTTAAAAGCTTCAACTTCAAGGTAGGAGCAATTTCTGCAAAGGCACTCTTTCATATAGAGATTGACAATTATTGGAGGACACCGGGGTACCCATGGAATATTGGAAACAGGTGGTAACGCCGTCCTGTAGCAGTCTGTCCCTGAAGTTTTTATTGCTGTCGGAGTGGGAAGGCAAGAAAAGCGAGAAATGACGTCATAGAATTCCATAGTTTCAGCTGAATCCAGTAGTTTTTAAAGCCCTGTTGCCTTTGTTACAGCATGTAACCACAACCACAAACTTTTCCTAACCGTAACCATAGTACTTTTGCTGCCTGAAGCTAAACCCGATGCAAAACTGTGTGCGAGTTTTGTTCACCCGCCATCCGCCCCAACCACCTCCTGCCGACTCTGACCCAGTTAATAAATGTGGCGTTTCATCCGCTGAATATAAAACATCTGAACTCAGTGCAGCCGGGGAATCCATTGAACCTTAACATACCTGGGAAACACTTCAGCTGTGTATGTGGCATTTCTACAACACTTTGTTATGAGGCTCTGCCATGTTCTTTTCTTTGATGAGTTTTCCTTTTGATGTCGACACAAAGGGGGAAAAAAATACCCTACTTTTGCCTGATCTTGAACTGTGCCACAACTGAAAAACATTTTGTCTTGTAGGGTTCTCCCTCATACGTCATTGCACACCTCTTTCAAGTATCTAAACTCAAACGATCGCTGGTGATAAAAGTGCAGCAGGTTTTGAGTGGGGAGTGTTGCGCCACCGAATTCGTCACGCATTCTCGGACGTTCGGTCGAATGCTGTAGACTCGGGTGTCTTTCTGAACGCTCGTCTCTATAAATCAGTCAGGTATAAGTGTGTTTCAGGCTGTCTGTGTTGCTCTGACGCAAGAGACCACTCGCTGCAGGAAAAAGATGAAAGAAGTGTTTGAGACCACTCGCTGGAATTGCTGCTGTCTGTGCTCGCTCAGGCTTCACTTTACATGATCAGCGCAAAGAAAGCCAAGTCGGCCGCTTCATACTGGGGATTAAAAGTGAAACGAGAGACTAAAAAGCACCGTGTTCATATTCAGTCTGTTTGAAATGTTGTTCGCTCAGCACTTAAATGCCTCCAATAACAACCAGGTGATATTTTAGAAACTTTCACATGACAAAGAGGTTTAATTTAGTAGAAACTGAAATCTGTTTCTCTTTGTTGATATTTTGCGCTCTGCTGAGAGTGCTTTTATCGCGCTGATTTTGTTTGGTGGTGACCTCTTTAAGCCATCATCGTGTGTCATTGAAAGCATTATCAACAGAAATTATTGCATAATGTCCACTAGATTTTTCTTCTTTTTCCCCCCCCCCAAGTCATTCTTTCCCAAACTACAGTCACATTTGTCTTTTGTTCAACAAAATTGCCCCGTGCTTATCCCAGAAGAAAGAAGTAATGTTACAGTTTCACTGCAGGTAATAAAGGAATATTGAGGAAAGCATTTACAAAGTATAAACAGAGCACAACAGTTTGATTTGTTGTCTGGTATTGTGGCCTTGAACCAAACAAGGCGATGACACAACACTGGAATTAGGCCTGCTCTGTTGTCAAACAAGTTGGTTTGTGCACTGAATTTAGCACGACATATTGTTATCCAATTTCTTAAACTCTCTATTTTTCATACAGTCAAAGCTGAACTCTGGTAAACTCGAGATAGCTGATACTGCAACCGGGACGTGCACGCTTGAATTGGTCTGTGGCACACATTTCAGCTGGCACAGGAGGTGAGCATTGACATAAATCAAGAGGAATGTAATTAACCGGCATCATCCATTTAGTTTTTCCACCCACAGGTGCAGACCCAAACACAGGGCTAAGCATCTTCAGTGCAACGGATAAATAATTGTCTTTAGCTACATAGGTCAGTGACATATTAAAGGAAAAGTCTGAACCCCTAAACCTCGACTTTAACCTCTTAGGACCCGAGCTCTTGTTTGATATGAATTTATTTGTTTATTTTTTTAATGTCTAATAAATAAAACAAAAAAAATATATAAAGAAAATGAAAATATATTTTTAAAAATATATTAAAA